>NC_135483.1:84595083-84653682 GCF_052094955.1 Ictidomys tridecemlineatus
CTACATCAACAGCAAACAAACCATAGAGATAGAACTTGAAACTGCTTTATTGTGTCAAGTTTCAAAGAGCTAGCACAAACCGTGTTTGATTTAGAGTTCCAAATACATGTATCCCTATAGGAGAAAACAGAGTGAAACATAAAAATGAAAACGGTTACTGCAAACGAACGGTTTAACCTAGAAGAACGAAATTTGGTGAGCCTAGTGGTTTTGTTGTAGTGATCATTACCTGAAAGAATCATCAAGATTGGGTGAAAAAATGTTTGCTGAGATTTCAGGAAACTCGTAGTTTTTTGGAAGCTTGGCAACCCCTTTCCATGAGATTGATTTTTGCAAGTCTATGCTTAGGGCTACATCAAGAGCAAACAAACCATAGAGATAGAACTTGAAACTGCTTTATTGTGTCAAGTTTCAAAGAGCTAGCACAAACCGTGTTTCATTTAGAGTTCCAAATACATGTATCCCTATAGGAGAAAACAGAGTGAAACCTAAAAATGAAAACGGTTACTGCAAACGAACGGTTTAACCTAGAAGAACGAAATTTGGTCAACCAATTGGTTTTGGTGTAGTGATCATTACCTGAAAGAATCATCAAGATTGGGTGAAAAAATGTTTGAAAACAGAGTTAAACCTAAAAATGAAAATGGTTACTACAAACAAACGGTTTAAACTAGACTAACGAAATTTGGTTAGCCAAGTGGTTTTGGTGTACTGATCATTACCTGAAAGAATCATCACGATTGGGTGAAAAAATGTTTGCTGAGATTTCAGGGAACTCGTAGTTTTTTGGAAGCTTGGCAACCCCTTTCCATGAAAGTGATTTTCACCAGTCTCTGCTTAGGGCTACATCAACAGCAAACAAACCATAGAGATAGAACTTGAAACTGCTTTATTGTGTCAAGTTTCAAAGAGCTAGCACAAACCGTGTTTCATTTAGACTTCCAACTACATGTATTCCTATAGGAGAAAACAGAGTGAAACCTAAAAATGAAAACGGTTACAGCAAAGGAATGATTTAACCTAGAAGAACGAAATTTGGTGAGCCAAGTGGTTTTGGTGTACTGATCATTACCTGAAATAATCATCAAGATTGGGTGAAAAAATGTTGGCTGAGATTTCAGGCAACTCGTAGTTTTTTGGCGGCTTGGCAACCCCTTTCCATGAAATTGATTTTCGCCAGTCTCTGCTTAGGGCTACATCAACAGCAAACACACCATAGAGATAGAACTTGAAACTGCTTTATTGTGTCAAGTTTCAAAGAGCTAGCCCAAACTGTGTTGGATTTAGAGTTAAATTACATGTATCCCTATAGGAGAAAACAGAGTGAAACCTCAAAATGAAAACCCTTACTGTAAACGAACGGTTTAACCTAGAAGAACGAAATTTGGTGAGCCAAGTGGTTTTGGTGTACGCATCATTACCTGAAAGAATCATCAAGATTGGGTGAAAAAATGTTGGCTGAGATTTCAGGAAACTCGTAGTTTTTTGGAAGCTTGGCAACCCCTTTCTATGAAAGTGATTTTCGCCAGTCTCTGCTTGGGGCTACATCAACAGCAAACAAACCATAGAGATAGAACGTGAAACTGCTTTATTGTGTCAAGTTTCAAAGAGCTAGCACAAACCGTGTTTGATTTAGAGTTCCAAATACATGTATCCCTATAGGAGAAAACAGAGTGAAACCTAAAAATGAAAACGGTTACTGCAAACGACGGTTTAACCTAGAAGAACGAAATTTGGTGAGCCAAGTGGTTTTGGTGTACTGATCATTACCTGAAAGAATCATCAAGATTGGGTTAAAAAATGTTTGCTGAGATTTCAGGCAACTCGTAGTTTTTTGGAAGCTTGGCAACCCCTTTCCATGAAAGTGATTTTCGCCACTCTCTTCTTAGGGCTACATCAACAGCAAACAAACCATAGAGATAGAACTTGAAACTGCTTTATTGTGTCAAGTTTCAAAGAGCTAGCACAAACCGTGTTTCATTTAGAGTTCCAAATACATGTATCACTATAGGAGAAAACAGAGTGAAACCTAAAAATAAAAACAGTTACTGCAAACGAACGGTTTAACCTAGAAGAACGAAATTTGGTGAGCCAAGTGGTTTGGTGTACTGATCATTACCTGGAAGAATCATCAAGATTGGGTGAAAAAATGTTTGCTGAGATTTCAGGCAACTCGTAGGTTTTTGGAAGCTTGGCAACCCCTTTCCATGAAAGTGATTTTCGCCACTCTCTGCTTAGGGCTACATCAACAGCAAACAAACCATAGAGATAGAACTTGAAACTGCTTTATTGTGTCAAGTTTCAAAGAGCTAGCACAAACCGTGTTTCATTTAGAGTTCCAAATACATGTATCCGTATAGGAGAAATCAGAGTGAAACCTAAAAATAAAAACGGTTACTGCAAACGAACTGTTTAACCTAGAATAACGAAATTTGGTGAGCCAAGTGGTTTTGGTGTACTGATCATTACCTGAAAGAATCATCAAGATTGGGTGAAAAAATGTTTGCTGAGATTTCAGGCAACTCGTATTTTTTTTTAAGCTTGGCAACCACTTTCCATGAAAGTGATTTTCGCCACTCTCTGCTTAGGGCTACATCAACAGAAAACAAACCATAGAGATAGAACTTGAAACTGCTTTATTGTGTCAAGTTTCAAAGAGCTAGCACAAACCGTGTTTGATTTAGAGTTCCAAATACATGTATCCCTACAGGAGAAAACAGAGTGAAACCTAAAAATGAAAACAGTTACTGCAAACGAACGGTTTAACCTAGAAGAATGAAATTTGGTGAGCCTAGTGGTTTTGTTGTAGTGATCATTACCTGAAAGAATCATCAAGATTGGGTGAAAAAATGTTTGCTGAGATTTCAGGCAACTCGTAGTTTTTTGGAAGCTTGGCAACCCCTTTCCATGAGATTGATTTTTGCAAGTCTATGCTTAGGGCTACATCAACAGCAAACAAACCATAGAGATAGAACTTGAAACTGCTTTATTGTGTCAAGTTTCAAAGAGCTAGCACAAACCTTGTTTGATTTAGAGTTCCAAATACATGTATCCCTATAGGAGAAAAGAGAGTGAAACCTAAAAATGAAAACGGTTACTGCAAACGAACGGTTTAACCTAGAAGAACGAAATTTGGTGAGCCAAGTTGTTTTGGTGTACTGATCATTACCTGAAAGAATCATCAAGATTGGGTGAAAAAATGTTTGCTGAGATTTCAGGCAACTCGTAGTTTTTTGGAAGTTTGGCAACCCCTTTCCATGAAAGTGATTTTTGCCAGTCTCTGCTTAGGGCTACATCAACAGCAAACAAAACATAGAGATAGAACTTGAAACTGCTTTATTGTGTCAAGTTTCAAAGAGCTAGCACAAACCGTGTTTCATTTAGAGTTCCAAATACATGTATCACTATAGGAGAAAACAGAGTGAAACCGAAAAATAAAAACAGTTACTGCAAACGAACGGTTTAACCTAGAAGAACGAAATTTGGTGAGCCAAGTGGTTTGGTGTTCTGATCATTACCTGGAAGAATCATCAAGATTGGGTGAAAAAATGTTTGCTGAGATTTCAGGAAATTCGTAGTTTTTTGGAAGCTTGGCAACCCCTTTCCATGAAAGTGATTTTCGCCAGTCTCTCCTTAGGGCTACATCAACAGCAAACAAACCATGGAGATAGAACTTGAAACTGCTTTATTGTGTCATGTTTCAAAGAGCTAGCACAAACCGTGTTTGATTTAGAGTTCCAAATACATGTATCCCTATAGGAGAAAACAGAGTGAAACCTAAAAATGAAAACGGTTACTGCAAACGAACGGTTTAACCTAGAAGAACGAAATATGGTGAGCCAAGTGGTTTTGGTGTACTGATCATTACCTGAAATAATCATCAAGATTGGGTGAAAAAATGTTTGCTGAGATTTCAGGCAACTCGTAGTTTTTTGGAAGCTTGGCAATCCCTTTCCATGAAAGTGATTTTCGCCAGTCTCTGCTTAGGGCTACATCAACAGCAAACAAACCATAGATATAGAACTTGAAACTGCTTTATTGTGTCACGTTTCAAAGAGCTTGCACAAACCGTGTTTGATTTAGAGTTCCAAATACATGTATCCCTATAGGAGATAACAGAGTGAAACCTAAAAATGAAATACGGTTACTGAAAACTAACGGTTTAATCTACAAGAACGAAATTTAGTGAGAAAAAGGGTTTTGGTGTACTGATCATTACCTGAAAGAATCATCAAGATTGGGTGAAAAAATGTTTGCTGAGATTTCAGGCAACTCGTAGTGTTTTGGAAGCTTGGCAACCCCTTTCCATGAAAGTGATTTTCGCCAGTCTCTACTTAGGGCTACATCAACAGCAAACAAACCATAGAGACAGAACTTGAATCTTCTTTATTGTGTCAAGTTTCAAAGAGCTAGCACAAACCTTGTTTGATTTAGAGTTCCAAATACATGTATCCCTATAGGAGAAAACAGAGTGAAACCTAAAAATGAAAACGGTTACTGCAAACGAACGGTTGAACCTAGAAGAACTAAATTTGGTGAGCCAAGTGGTTTTGGTATACTGATCATTACCTGAAAAAATCATCAAGATTGGGTGAAAAAATGCTTGCTGAGATTTCAGGCAACTCGTAGTTTATTAGAAGCTTGGCAACCACTATCAATGAAAGTGATTTTCGCCAGTCTCTGCTTAGGGCTACATCAACAGCAAACAAACCATAGAGATAGAACTTGAAACTGCTTTATTGTGTCAAGTTTCAAAGAGCTAGCACAAACCGTGTTTGATTTAGAGTTCCAAATACATGTATCCCTATAGGAGAAAACAGAGTGAAACCTAAAAATGAAAACGGTTACTGCAAACGAACGGTTTAAACTAGACTAACGAAATTTGGTTAGCCAAGTGGTTTTAGTGTACTGATCATTACCTGAAAGAATCATCTCGATTGGGTGAAAAAATGTTTGCTGAGATTTCAGGCAACTCGTAGTTTTTTGGAAGCTTGCCAACCCCTTTCCATGAAAGTGATTTTCACCAGTCTCTGCTTAGGGCTACATCAACAGCAAACAAACCATAGAGATAGAACTTGAAACTGCTTTATTGTGTCAAGTTTCAAAGAGCTAGCACAAACCGTTTTTCATTTAGACTTCCAACTACATGTATCCCTATAGGAGAAAACAGAGTGAAACCTAAAAATGAAAACGGTTACAGCAAAGGAACGATTTAACCTAGAAGAACGAAATTTGGTGAGCCAAGTGGTTTTGGTGTCCTGATCATTACCTGAAAGAATCATCAAGATTGGGTGAAAAAATGTTTGATGAGATTTCAGGAAACTCGTAGTTTTTTGGAAGCTTGGCAACCCCTTTCCATGAAAGAGATTTTCGCCAGTCTCTGCTTAGGGCTACATCAACAGCAAACAAACCATAGAGATAGAACTTGAAACTGCTTTATTGTGTCAAGTTTCAAAGAGCTAGCACAAACCGTGTTTGATTTAGAGTTCTAAATACATGTATCCCTATAGGAGAAAACAGCGTGAAACCTAAAAATGAAAACGGTTACTGCAAACGAACGGTTTAACGTAGAAGAACAAAATTTGGTGTGCCAAGTGGTTTTGGTGTACTGTTCATTACCTGAAAGAATCATCAAGATTGGGTGAAAAAATGTTTGCTAAGATTTCAGTCAACTCGTAGTTTTTTGAAAGCTTGGCAACCCCTTTCCATGAAAGTGATTTTCGCCAGTCTCTGCTTAGTGCTACATCAACATCAAACAAACCATAGAGATAGAACTTGAAACTGCTTATTGTGTCAAGTTTCAAAGAGCTAGCACAAACGTGATTTAGAGTTCCAAATACATGTATCCCTATAGGAGAAAACAGAGTGAAACGTAAAAATGAAAACGGTTACTGCAAACGAACGGTTTAACCTAGAAGAACGAAATTTGGTGAGACAAGTGGTTTTGGTGTACTGATCATTACCTAAAAAATCATGAAGATTGGGTGAAAAAATGTTTGCTGAGATTTCAGGCAACTCGTATTTTATTGGAAGCTTGGCAACCCCTTGCCATGAAAGTGATTTTCGCCAGTCTCTGCTTAGGGCTACATCGACAGCAAACAGACCATAGAGATAGAACTTGATACTGCTTTATTGTGTCACGTTTCAAAGACCTAGCACAAACCGTGTTTGATTTAGAGTTCCAAATACATGTATCCATTTAGGAGAAAACAGAATGAAACCTAAAAATGAAAAAGGTTACTACAAATGAACGATTTAACCTAGAAGAACGAAATTTGGTGAGCCAAGTGGTTTTGGTGTACTGATCATTACCTGAAAGAATCATCAAGATTGGGTGAAAAAATGTTTGCTGAGATTTCAGGGAACTCGTAGTTTTTTGGAAGCTTGGCAACCCCTTTAATTGAAAGTGATTTTCGCCAGTCTCTGCTTAGGGCTACATCAAAGCAAACAAACCATAGAGATAGAACTAGAAACTGCTTTATTGTGTCAAGTTTCAAAGAGCTAGCACAAAGCTGATTTAGAGTTCCAAATACATGTATCCCTATAGGAGAAAACAGAGTGAAACCTAAAAATGAAAACGGTTACTGCAAACGAACGGTTTAACCTAAAAGAACGAAATTTGGTGAGCTAAGTGGTTTCGGTGTACTGATCATTACCTGAAAGAATCATCAAGATTGGGTGAAAAAATGTTTGCTGGGATTGCAGGCAACTCGTTTTTTGGAAGCTTGGCAACCCCTTTCCATGAATGTGATTTTCGCCAGTCTCTGCTTATGGCTATATCAATAGCAAACAAACCATAGAGATAGAACTTGAAACTGCTTTATTGGGTCAAGTTTCAAAGAGCTAGCACAAACCGTGTTTGATTTAGAGTTCCAAATACATGTATCTCTATAGGAGAAAACAGAGTGAAACCTAAAAATGAAAACGGTTACTGCAAACGAACGGTTTAACCTAGAAGAACAAAATTTGTTGAGCCAAGTGGTTTTGGTGTACTGATCATTACCTGAAAGAATCATCAAGATTGGGTGAAAAAATATTTGCTGAGATTTCAGGCAACTCGTAGTTTTTTGGAAGCTTGGCAACACCTTTAATTGAAAGTGATTTTCGCCAGTCTCTGCTTAGGGCTACATCAACAGCAAACAAACCATAGAGATAGAACTTGAAACTGCTTTATTGTGTCAAGTTTCAAAGAGCTAGCACAAACCTGATTTAGAGTTCCAAATACATGTATCCCTATAGGAGAAAACAGAGTGAAACCTAAAAATGAAAACGGTTACTGCAAACAAACGGTTTAACCTAGAAGAACGAAATTTGGTGAGCCAAGTGGTTTTTGTGTACTTATCATTACCTGAAAGAATCATCAAGATTGGGTGAAAAAATGTTTGCTGAGTTTTCAGGCAACTCGTAGTTTTTTGGAAGCTTGGCAACCCTATTCCATGAAAGTGATTTTCGCCATTCTCTGCTTAGGGCTACATCAACATCAAACAAACCATAGAGATAGAACTTGAAACTGCTTTATTGATTCAAGTTTCAAAGAGCTAGCACAAACCTGATTTAGAGTTCCAAATACATGTATCCCTATAGGAGAAAACAGAGTGAAACCTAAAAATGAAAACGGTTACTGCAAACGAATGGTTTAACCTAGAAGAACGAAATTTGGTGAGCCAAGTGTTTTTGGTGTACTGATCATTACCTGAAAGAATCATCAAGATTGGGTGCAAAAATGTTTGCTGAGATTTCAGGCAACTCGTAGTTTTTTGGAAGCTTGGCAACCCCTTTCATGAAAGTGATTTTCGCCAGTCTCTGCTTAGGGCTACATTGAAAGCAAACAAACCTTAGAGATAAAACTTGATACTGCTTTATTGTGTCAAGTTTCAAAGAGCTAGCACACACCGTGTTTGATTTAGAGTTCTAAATACATGTATCCCTATAGGAGAAAACAGAGTGAAACCTAAAAATGAAAACGGTTACTGCAAACGAACGGTTTAACGTAGAAGAACAAAATTTGGTGTGCCAAGTGGTTTTGGTGTACTGATCATTACCTGAAAGAATCATCAAGATTGGGTGAAAAAATGTTTGCTAAGATTTCAGTCAACTCGTAGTTTTTTGAAAGCTTGGCAACCTCTTTCCATGAAAGTGATTTTCGCCAGTCTCTGCTTAGGGCTACATCAACATCAAACAAACCATAGAGATAGAACTTGAAACTGCTTTATTGTGTCAAGTTTCAAAGAGCTAGCACAAACGTGATTTAGAGTTCCAAATACATGTATCCCTATAGGAGAAAACAGAGTGAAACGTAAAAATGAAAACGGTTACTGCAAACGAACGGTTTAACCTAGAAGAACGAAATTTGGTGAGCCAAGTGGTTTTGGTGTACTGATCATTACCTAAAAAATCATGAAGATTGGGTGAAAAAATGTTTGCTGAGATTTCAGGCAACTCGTATTTTATTGGAAGCTTGGCAACCCCTTGCCATGAAAGTGATTTTCGCCAGTCACTGCTTAGGGCTACATTGACAGCAAACAGACCATAGAGATAGAACTTGATACTGCTTTATTGTGTCATGTTTCAAAGACCTAGCACAAACCGTGTTTGATTTAGAGTTACAAATATATGTATCCATTTAGGAGAAAACAGAATGAAACCTAAAAATGAAAAAGGTTACTACAAATGAACAATTTAACCTAGAAGAACGAAATTTGGTGAGCCAAGTGGTTTTGGTGTACTGATCATTACCTGAAAGAATCATCAAGATTGGGTGAAAAAATCTTTGCTGAGATTTCAGGGAACTCGTAGTTTTTTGGAAGCTTGGCAACCCCTTTAATTGAAAGTGACTTTCGCCAGTCTCTGCTTAGGGCTACATCAAAGCAAACAAACCATAGAGATAGAACTTGAAACTGCTTTATTGTGTCAAGTTTCAAAGAGCTAGCACAAACCTGATTTAGAGTTCCAAATACATGTATCCCTATAGGAGAAAACAGAGTGAAACCTAAAAATGAAAACGGTTACTGCAAACGAACGGTTTAACCTAAAAGAACGAAATTTGGTGAGCTAAGTGGTTTCGGTGTACTGATCATTACCTGAAAGAATCATCCAGATTGGGTTAAAAAATGTTTGCTGGGATTGCAGGCAACTCGTTTTTTGGAAGCTTGGAACCCCTTTCCATGAATGTGATTTTCACCAGTCTCTGCTTATGGCTATATCAATAGCAAACAAACCATAGACATAGAACTTGAAACTGCTTTATTGTGTCAAGTTTCAAAAAGCTAGCACAAACCGTGTTTGATTTAGAGTTCCAAATACATGTATCCCTATAGGAGAAAACAGAGTGAAACCTGAAAATGAAAACGGTTACTGCAAACGAACGGTTTAACCTAGAAGAACGAAATTTGGTGAGCCAAGTGGTTTTGGTGTACTGATCATTACCTGAAATAATCATCAAGATTGGGTGAAAAAATATTTGCTGATATTTCAGACAATTCGTAGTTTTTTGGAAGCTTGGCATCCGCTTTCCATGAAAGAGATTTTCGCCAGTCTCTGCTTAGGGCTACATCAACAGCAAGCAAACCATAGAGATTGAACTTGAAACTGCTTTATTGTGTCAAGTTTCAAAGATGTAGAACAAACCGTGTTTGATTTAGAGTTCCAAATACATGTATCTCTATAGGAGAAAACAGAGTGAAACCTAAAAATGAAAACGGTTACTGCAAACGAACGGTTTAACCTAGAAGAACGAAATTTGGTGAGCCAAGTGGTTTTGGTGTACTGATCATTACCTGAAAGAATCATCAAGATTGGGTGAAAAAATGTTTGCTGAGATTTCAGGCAACTCGTAGTTTTTTGGAAGCTTGGCAACCCCTTTAATTGAAAGTGATTTTCGCCAGTCTCTGCTTAGGGCTACATCAACAGCAAACAAACCATAGAGATAGAACTTGAAACTGCTTTATTGTGTCAAGTTTCAAAGAGCTAGCACAAACCTGATTTAGAGTTCCAAATACATGTATCCCTATAGGAGAAAACAGAGTGAAACCTAAAAATGAAAACGGTTACTGCAAACAAACGGTTTAACCTAGAAAAACGAAATTTGGTGAGCCAATTGGTTTTTGTGTACTCATCATTACCTTAAAGAATCATCAAGATTGGTGAAAAAATGTTTGCTGAGATTTCAGGCAACTCGTATTTTTTTTGAAGCTTGGCAACCACTTTCCATGAAAGTGATTTTCGCCACTCTCTGCTTAGGGCTACCTCAACAGCAAACAAACCATAGAGATAGAACTTGAAACTGCTTTATTGTGTCAAGTTTCAAAGAGCTAGCACAAACCGTGTTTGATTTAGAGTTCCAAATACATGTATCCCTATAGGAGAAAACAGAGTGAAACCTAAAAATGAAAACGGTTACTGCAAACGAACGGTTTAACCTAGAAGAATGAAATTTGGTGAGCCAAGTGGTTTTGTTGTAGTGATCATTACCTGAAAGAATCATCAAGATTGGGTGAAAAAATGTCTGCTGAGATTTCAGGCAACTCGTAGTTTTTTGGAAGCTTGGCAACCCCTTTCCATGAGAGTGATTTTTGCCATTCTCTGCTTAGGGCTACATCAACAGCAAACAAACCATAGAGATAGAACTTGAAACTGCTTTATTGGGTCAAGTTTCAAAGAGCTAGCACAAACCTTGTTTGATTTAGAGTTCCAAATACATGTATCCCTATAGGAGAAAACAGAGTGAAACCTAAAAATGAAAACGGTTACTGCAAACGAACGGTTTAACCTAGAAGAACGAAATTTGGTGTGCCATGTGATTTTGGTGTACTGATCATTACCTGAAAGAATCATCAAGATTGGGTGAAAAAATGTTTGCTGAGATTTCAGGCAACTTTTAGTTTTTTGGAAGCTTGGCAACCCCTTTTCATGAAAGTGATTTTCGCCACTCTCTGCTTAGGGCTACATCAACAGCAAACAAACCATAGAGATAGAACTTGAAACTGCTTTATTGTGTCAAGTTTCAAAGAGCTAGCACAAACCGTGTTTCATTTAGAGTTCCAAATACATGTATCCCTATAGGAGAAATCAGAGTGAAACCTAAAAATAAAAACGGTTACTGCAAACGAACTGTTTAACCTAGAAGAACGAAATTTCGTGAGCCAAGTGGTTTTGGTGTACTGATCATTACCTGAAAGAATCATCAAGATTGGGTGAAAAAATGTTTGCTGAGATTTCAGGCAACTCGTATTTTTTTTGAAGCTTGGCAACCCCTTTCCGTGAACGTGATTTTCGCCACTCTCTGCTTAGGGCTACATCAACAGCAAACAAACCATAGAGATAGAACTTGAAACTGCTTTATTGTGTCAAGTTTCAAAGAGCTAGCACAAACCGTGTTTGATTTAGAGTTCCAAATACATGTATCCCTATAGGAGAAAACAGAGTGAAACCTAAAAATGAAAACGGTTACTGCAAACGAACGGTTTAACCTAGAAGAATGAAATTTGGTGAGCCTAGTGGTTTTGGTGTACTGATCATTACCTGAAAGAATCATCAAGATTGGGTGAAAACATGTTTGCTGAGATTTCAGGCAACTCGTAGTTTTTTGGAAGCTTGGCAACCCCTTTCCATGAAAGTGATTTTCGCCACTCTCTGCTTAGGGCTACATCAACAGCAAACAAACCATAGAGATAGAACTTGAAACTGCTTTATTGTGTCAAGTTTCTAAGAGCTAGCACAAAGTGTGTTTCATTTAGAGTTCCAAATACATGTATCCCTATAGGAGAAATCAGAGTTAAACCTAAAAATAAAAACGGTTACTGCAAACGAACTGTTTAACCTAGAAGAATGAAATTTGGTGAGCCAAGTGGTTTTGGTGTACTGATCATTACCTGAAAGAATCATCAAGATTGGGTGAAAAAATGTTTGCTGAGATTTCAGGCAACTCGTAGTTTATTGGAAGCTTGGCAACCCCTTTCCATGAGAGTGATTTTTGCCAGTCTCTGCTTAGGGCTACATCAACAGCAAACAAACCATAGAGATAGAACTTGAAACTGCTTTATTGTGTCAAGTTTCAAAGAGCTAGCACAAACCTTGTTTGATTTAGAGTTCCAAATACATGTATCCCTATAGGAGAAAACAGAGTGAAACCTAAAAATGAAAACGGTTACTGCAAACGAACGGTTTAACCTAGAAGAACGAAATTTGTTGAGCCAAGTGGTTTTGGTGTACTGATCATTACTTGAGAGAATCATCAAGATTGGGTGAAAAAATGTTTGCTGAGATTTCAGGCAACTCGTAGTTTTTTGGAAGCTTGGCAACCCCTTTCCATGAAAGTGATTTTCGCCATTCTCTGCTTAGGGCTACATCAACAGCAAACAAACCATAGAGATAGAACTCGAAAATGCTTTATTGTGTCAAGTTTCAAAGAGCTAGCACGAACCTTGTTTGATTTAGAGTTCCAAATACATGTATCCCTATAGGAGAAAACAGAGTGAAACCGAAAAATGAAAACGGTTACTGCAAACGAACTGTGTAACCTAGAGGAACGAAATTTGGTGAGCCAAGTGGTTTTGGTGTACTGATCATTACCTGAAAGAATCATCAAGATTGGGTGAAAAAATGTTGGCTGAGATTTCAGGCAACTCGTAGTTTTTTGGAAGCTTTGCAATCCCTTTCCATGAAAGTGATTTTCGCCAGTCTCTCCTTAGGGCTACATCAACAGCAAACAAACCATGGAGATAGAACTTGAAACTGCTTTATTGTGTCATGTTTCAAAGAGCTAGCACAAACCGTGTTTGATTTAGAGTTCCAAATACATGTATCCCTATAGGAGAAAACAGAGTGAAACCTAAAAATGAAAACGGTTACTGCAAACGAACGGTTTAACCTAGAAGAATGAAATATGGTGAGCCAAGTGGTTTTGGTGTACTGATCATTACCTGAAATAATCATCAAGATTGGGTGAAAAAATGTTTGCTGAGATTTCAGGCAACTCGTAGTTTTTTGGAAGCTTGGCAATCCCTTTCCATGAAAGTGATTTTCGCCAGTCTCTGCTTAGGACTACATCAACAGCAAACAAACCATAGATATAGAACTTGAAACTGCTTTATTGTGTCACGTTTCAAAGAGCTTGCACAAACCGTGTTTGATTTAGAGTTCCATATACATGTATCCCTATAGGAGATAACAGAGTGAAACCTAAAAATGAATTACGGTTACTGCAAACAAACGGTTTAATCTAGAAGAACGAAATTTAGTGAGAAAAGGGGTTTTGGTGTACTGATCATTACCTGAAATAATCATCAAGATTGGGTGAAAAAATGTTTGCTGAGATTTCAGGCAACTCGTAGTGTTTTGGAAGCTTGGCAACCCCTTTCCATGAAAGTGATTTTCGCCAGTCTCTCCTTAGGGCTACATCAACAGCAAACAAACCATGGAGATAGAACTTGAAACTGCTTTATTGTGTCATGTTTCAAAGAGCTAGCACAAACCGTGTTTGATTTAGAGTTCCAAATACATGTATCCCTATAGGAGAAAACAGAGTGAAACCTAAAAATGAAAACGGTTACTGCAAACTAACGGTTTAACCTAGAAGAACGAAATTTGGTGAGCCAAGTGGTTTTGGTGTACTGATCATTACCTGGAATAATCATCAAGATTGGGTGAAAAAATGTTTGCTGAGATTTAAGGCAACTCGTAGTTTTTTGGAAGCTTGGCAATCCCTTTCCATGAAAGTGATTTTCGCCAGTCTCTGCTTAGGGCTACATCAACAGCACACAAACCATAGATATAGAACTTGAAACTGCTTTATTGTGTCACGTTTCAAAGAGCTTGCACAAACCGTGTTTGATTTAGAGTTCCAAATACATGTATCCCTATAGGAGAAAACAGAATGAAACCTAAAAATGAAAACGGTTAGTGCAAACGAACGGTTTAACCTAGAAGAACGAAATTTGGTGAGCCAAGTGGTTTTGGTGTACTGATCATTACCTGAAAGAATCATCAAGATTGGGTGAAAAAATGTTGGCTGAGATTTCAGGCAACTCGTAGTTTTTTGGAAGCTTGGCAACCCCTTTCCATTAAAGTGATTTTCGCCACTCTCTGCTTAGGGCTACATCAACAGCAAACAAACCATAGAGATAGAACTTGAAACTGCTTTATTGTGTCAAGTTTCAAAGAGCTAGCACAAACCGTGTTTCATTTAGAGTTCCAAATACATGTATCCCTATAGGAGAAAACAGAATGAAACCTAAAAATGAAAACGGTTAGTGCAAACGAACGGTTTAACCTAGAAGAACGAAATTTGGTGAGCCAAGTGGTTTTGGTGTACTGATCATTACCTGATAGAATCATCAAGATTGGGTGAAAAAATGTTGGCTGAGATTTCAGGCAACTCGTAGTTTTTTGGAAGCTTGGCAACCCCTTTCCATGAAAGTGATTTTCGCCACTCTCTGCTTAGGGCTACATCAACAGCAAACAAACCATAGAGATAGAACTTGAAACTGCTTTATTGTGTCAAGTTTCAAAGAGCTAGCACAAACCGTGTTTCATTTAGAGTTCCAAATACATGTATCCCTATAGGAGAAATCAGAGTGAAACCTAAAAATAAAAACGGTTACTGCAAACGAACTGTTTAACCTAGAAGAACGAAATTTGGTGAGCCAAGTGGTTTTGGTGTACTAATCATTACCTGAAAGATTCATCAAGATTGGGTGAAAAAATGTTTGCTGAGATTTCAGGCAACTCGTATTTTTTTGAAGCTTGGCAAACCCTTTCAATGAATGTGATTTTCGCCACTCTCTGCTTAGGGCGACATCAACAGCAAACAAACCATAGAGATAGAACTTGAAACTGCTTTATTGTGTCAAGTTTCAAAGAGCTAGCACAAACCGTGTTTGATTTAGAGTTCCAAATACATGTATCCCTATAGGAGAAAACAGAGTGAAACCTAAAAATGAAAACGGTTACTGCAAACGAACGGTTTAACATAGAAGAATGAAATTTGGTGAGCCTAGTGGTTTTGTTGTAGTGATCATTACCTGAAAGAATCATCAAGATTGGGTGAAAAAATGTTTGCTGAGATTTCAGGCAACTCGTAATTTTTTGGAAGCTTGGCAACCCCTTTCCATGAGATTGATTTTTGCAAGTCTATGCTTAGGGCTACATCAACAGCAAACAAACCATAGAGATAGAACTTGAAACTGCTTTATTGTGTCAAGTTTCAAAGAGCTAGCACAAACCTTGTTTGATTTAGAGTTCCAAATACATGTATCTCTATAGGAGAAAACAGAGTGAAACCTAAAAATGAAAACGTTACTGCAAACGAACGGTTTAACGTAGAAGAACGAAATTTGGTGAGCCAAGTGGTTTTGGTGTACTGATCATTACTTGAGAGAATCATCAAGATTGGGTGAAAAAATGTTTGCTGAGATTTCAGGAAACTCGTAGTTTTTTGGAAGCTTGGCAACCCCTTTCCATGAAAGTGATTTTCACCAGTCTCTTCTTAGGGATACATCAACAGCAAACAAACCATAGAGATAGAACTTGAAACTGATTTATTGTGCCAAATTTCAAAGAGCTAGCACAAACCGTGTTTGATTTAGAGTTCCAAATACATGTATCCCTATAGGAGAAAACAGAGTGAAACCTAAAAATGAAAACGGTTACTGCAAACGAACGGTTTAACCTAGAAGAACGAAATTTGGTGAGCCAAGTGGTTTTGGTGTACTGATCATTACCTGAAATAATCATCAAGATTGGGTGAAAAAATGTTTGCTGAGATTTCAGGCAACTCGTAGTTTTTTGGAAGCTTGGCAATCCCTTTCCATGAAAGTGATTTTCGCAAGTCTCTGCTTAGGGCTACATCAACAGCAAACAAACCATAGATATAGAACTTGAAACTGCTTTATTGTGTCACGTTTCAAAGAGCTTGCACAAACCGTGATTGATTTAGAGTTCCAAATACATGTATCCCTATAGGAGATAACAGAGTGAAACCTAAAAATGAAATACGGTTACTGCAAACAAACGGTTTAACCTAGAAGAACGAAATTTAGTGAGAAAAGGGGTTTTGGTGTACTGATCATTACCTGAAAGAATCATCAAGATTGGGTGAAAAAATGTTTGCTGAGATTTCAGGCAACTCGTAGTGTTTTGGAAGCTTGGCAACCCCTTTCCATGAAAGTGATTTTCGCCAGTCTCTACTTAGGGCTACATCAACAGCAAACAAACCATAGAGATAGAACTTGAAACTTCTTTATTGTGTCAAGTTTCAAAGAGCTATCACAAACCGTGTTTGATTTAGAGTTCCAAATACATGTATCCCTATAGGAGAAAACAGAGTGAAACCTAAAAATGAAAACGGTTACTGCAAATGAACGGTTTAACCTAGAAGAACGAAATTTGGTGAGCCAAGTGGTCTTGGTATACTGATCATTACCTGAAAGAATCATCAAGATTGGGTTGAAAAAATGTTTGCTGAGATTTCAGGCAACTCGTAGTTTTTTGGAAGCTTGGCAACCCCTTTCAATGAAAGTGATTTTCGCCAGTCTCTGCTTAGGGCTACATCAACAGCAAACAAACCATAGAGATAGAACTTGAAACTGCTTTATTGTGTCAAGTTTCAAAGAGCTAGCACAAACCGTGTTTCATTTAGAGTTCCAAATACATGTATTCCTATAGGAGAAAACAGAGTGAAACCTAAAAATGAAAACGGTTACTGCAAACGAACGGTTAACCTAGAAGAACAAAATTTGGTGAGCCAGTCGTTTTTGTGTACTGATCATTACCTGAAAGAATCATCAAGATTGGGTGAAAAAATGTTTGCTGAGATTTCAGGCAACTCGTAGTATTTTGGAAGCTTGGCAACCCCATTCCATGAAAGTGATTTTCGCCAGTCTCTGCTTAGGGCTACATCAACAGCAAACAAACTATAGAGATAGAACTTGCAACTGCTATATTGTGTCAAGTTTCAAAGAGCTAGCACAAACCGTGTTTCATTTAGAATTCCAACTATATGTATCCATATAGGAGAAAACAGAGTGAAACCTAAAAATGAAAAAGGTTACTGCAAACGAACGGTTTAACCTAGAAGAACGAAATTTGGTGAGCCAAGTGGTTTTGGTGTAGTGATCATTACCTGAAAGAATCATCAAGATTGGGTGAAAAAATGTTTGAAAACAGAGTGAAACCTAAAAATGAAAACGGTTACTGCAAACAAACGGTTTAAACTAGACTAACGAAATTTGGTTAGCCAAGTGGTTTTGGTGTACTGATCATTACCTGAAAGAATCATCAAGATTGGGTGAAAAAATGTTTGATGAGATTTCAAGCAACTCGTAGTTTATTGGAAGCTTGGAAACCCCTTTAAATGAAAGTGATTTTCGCCAGTCTCTGCTTAGGGGTACATCAACAGCAAACAAACTATAGAGATAGAACTTGAAACTGCTTTATTGTGTCACGTTTCAAAGAGCTAGCACAAACCGTGTTTGATTTAGAGTTCCAAATACATGTATCCCTATAGGAGAAAACAGAGTGAAACCTAAAAATGAAAACGGTTACTGCAAACGAACGGTTTAACCTAGAAGAACGAAATTTGGTGAGCCAAGTGGTTTTGGTGTACTGATCATTACCTGAAAGATTCATCACGATTGGGTGAAAAAAATGTTGGCTGAGATTTCAGGCAACTCGTAGTTTTTTGGAAGCTTGGCAATCCCTTTCCATGAAAGTGATTTTCGCCAGTCTCTGCTTAGGGCTACATCAACAGCAAACAAACCATAGATATAGAACTTGAAACTGCTTTATTGTGTCACGTTTCAAAGAGCTTGCACAAACCGTGATTGATTTAGAGTTCCAAATACATGTATCCCTATAGGAGATAACAGAGTGAAACCTAAAAATGAAATACGGTTACTGCAAACAAACGGTTTAACCTAGAAGAACGAAATTTAGTGAGAAAAGGGGTTTTGGTGTACTGATCATTACCTGAAAGAATCATCAAGATTGGGTGAAAAAATGTGTGCTGAGATTTCAGGAAACTCGTAGTTTTTTGGAAGCTTGGCAACCCATTTCCATGAAAGAGATTTTCGCCAGTCTCTACTTAGGGCTACATCAACAGCAAACAAACCATAGAGATAGAACTTGAAACTGCTTTATTGTGTCAAGTTTCAAAGAGCTAGCACAAACGTGATTTAGAGTTCCAAATACATGTATCCCTATAGGAGAAAACAGAGTGAAACGTAAAAATGAAAACGGTTACTGCAAACGAACGGTTTAACCTAAAAGAACGAAATTTGTTGAGGTAAGTGGTTTCGGTGTACTGATCATTACCTGAAAGAATCATCAAGATTGGGTGAAAAAATGTTTGCTGGGATTGCCGGCAACTCGTTTTTTGGAAGCTTGGCAACCCCTTTCCATGAATGTGATTTTCGCCAGTCTCTGCTTATGGCTATATCAATAGCAAACAAACCATAGAGATAGAACTTGAAACTGCTTTATTGTGTCAAGTTTCAAAAAGCTAGCACAAACCGTGTTTGATTTAGAGTTCCAAATACATGTATCCCTATAGGAGAAAACAGAGTGAAACCTGAAAATGAAAACGGTTACTGCAAAGGAACGGTTTAACCTAGAAGAACGAAATTTGGTGAGCCAAGTGGTTTTGGTGTACTGATCATTACCTGAAATAATCATCAAGATTGGGTGAAAAAATATTTGCTGAGATTTCAGACAACTCGTAGTTTTTTGGAAGCTTGGCATCCGCTTTCCATGAAAGAGATTTTTGCCAGATTCTGCTTAGGGCTACATCAACAGCAAGCAAACCATAGAGATTGAACTTGAAACTGCTTTATTGTGTCAATTTTCAAAGAGGTAGCACAAACCGTGTTTGATTTAGAGTTCCAAATACATGTATCTCTATAAGAGAAAACAGAGTGAAACCTAAAAATGAAAACGGTTACTGCAAACGAACGGTTTAACCTAGAAGAACGAAATTTGTTGAGCCAAGTGGTTTTGGTGTACTGATCATTACCTGAAAGAATCATCAAGATTGGGTGAAAAAATGTTTGCTGAGATTTCAGGCAACTCGTAGTTTTTTGGAAGCTTGGCAACCCCTTTAATTGAAAGTGATTTTCGCCAGTCTCTGCTTAGGGCTACATCAACAGCAAACAAACCATAGAGATAGAACTTGAAACTGCTTTATTGTGTCAAGTTTCAAAGAGCTAGCACAAACCTGATTTAGAGTTCCAAATACATGTATCCCTATAGGAGAAAACAGAGTGAAACCTAAAAATGAAAACGGTTACTGCAAACGAACGGTTTAACCTAGAAGAACGAAATTTGGTGAGCCAAGTGGTTTTTGTGTACTTATCATTACCTGAAAGAATCATCAAGATTGGGTGAAAAAATGTTTGCTGAGTTTTCAGGCAACTCGTAGTTTTTTGGAAGCTTGGCAACCCGATTCCATGAAAGTGATTTTCGCCATTCTCTGCTTAGGGCTACATCAACATCAAACAAACCATAGAGATAGAACTTGAAACTGCTTTATTGATTCAAGTTTCAAAGAGCTAGCACAAACCTGATTTAGAGTTCCAAATACATGTATCCCTATAGGAGAAAACAGAGTGAAACCTAAAAATGAAAACGGTTACTGCAAACGAACGGTTTAACGTAGAAGAACGAAATTTGGTGAGCCAAGTGTTTTTGGAGTACTGATCATTACCTGAAAGAATCATCAAGATTGGGTGAAAAAATGTTTGCTGAGATTTCAGGCAACTCGTAGTTTTTTGGAAGCTTGGCAACCCCTTTCATGAAAGTGATTTTCGCCAGTCTCTGCTTAGGGCTACATTGAAAGCAAACAAACCTTAGAGATAGAACTTGATACTGCTTTATTGTGTCAAGTTTCAAAGAGCTAGCACACACCTTGTTTGATTTAGAGTTCCAAATACATGTATCCCTATAGGAGAAAACAGAGTGAAACCTAAAAATGAAAACGGTTACTGCAAACGAATGGTTTAACATAGAAGAACGAAATTTTGTGCGCCAAGTGGTTTTGGTGTACTGATCATTACCTGAAAGAATCATCAAGATTGGGTGAAAAAATGTTTGCTGAGATTTCAGGCAACTCGTAGTTTTTTGGAAGCTTGGCAACCCCTTACCATGAATGAGATTTTCGCCAGTCTCTGCTTAGGGCTACATCAACAGCAAAGAAACCATATAGATAGAACTGGAAACTGCTTTATTGTGTCAAGTTTCAAAGAGCTAGCACAAACCGTGTTTGATTTACAGTTCCAAATACATGTATCCCTATAGGAGAAAACAGAGTGAAACCTGAAAATGAAACGGTTTCTGCAAACGAACGGTTTAACCTAGAAGAACGAAATTTGGTGAGCCAAGTGGTTTTGGTGTACTGATCATTACCTGAAAGAATCATCAAGATTGGGTGAAAAAACATTTGCTGAGATTTCAGACAACTCATAGTTTTTTGGAAGCTTGGCAACCGCTTTCCATGAAAGAGATTTTCCCCAGTCTCTGCTTAGGGCTACATCAACAGCAAAAAAACCATAGAGATTGAACTTGAAACTGCTTTATTGTGTCAAGTTTCAAAGAGCTATCACAAACCGTGTTTGATTTAGAGTTCCAAATACAAGTATCTCTATAGGAGAAAACAGAGTGAAACCTAAAAATGAAAACGGTTACTGCAAACGAACGGTTTAACCTAGAAGAACGAAATTTGGTGAGCCAAGTGGTTTTGGTGTACTGATCATTACCTGAAAGAATCATCAAGATTGGGTGAAAAAATGTTTGCTGAGATTTCAGGCAACTCGTAGTTGTTTGGAAGCCTGGCAACACCTTTCCATCAAAGTGATTTTCGCGAGTCTCTGCTTAGGGCTACATCAACAGCAAACAAACCATAGAGATAGAACTTGAAACTGCTTTATTGTATCAAGTTTCAAAGAGCTAGCACAAACCGTGTTTGATTTTAGAGTTCCAAATACATGTATCCCTATAGGAGAAAACAGAGTGAAACCTAAAAATGAAAACGGTTACTGCAAACGAACGGTTTAACCTAGAAGAACGAAACTTGGTGAGCCTAGTAGTTTTGGTGTACTGATCATTACCTGAAAGAATCATCAAGATTGGGTGAAAAAATGTTTGATGAGATTTCAGGCAACTCGTAGTTTTTTGGAAGCTTGGCATCCGCTTTCCATGAAAGAGATTTTCGCCAGTCTCTGCTTAGGGCTACATCAACAGCAAGCAAACCATAGAGATTGAACTTGAAACTGCTTTATTGTGTCAAGTTTCAAAGAGGTAGCACAAACCGTGTTTGATTTAGAGTTCCAAATACATGTATCTCTATAAGAGAAAACAGAGTGAAACCTAAAAATGAAAACGGTTACTGCAAACGAACGGTTTAACCTAGAAGAACGAAATTTGTTGAGCCAAGTGGTTTTGGTGTACTGATCATTACCTGAAAGAATCATCAAGATTGGGTGAAAAAATGTTTGCTGAGATTTCAGGCAACTCGTATTTTTTGGAAGCTTGGCAACCCCTTTAATTGAAAGTGATTTTCGCCAGTCTCTGCTTAGGGCTACATCAACAGCAAACAAACCATAGAGATAGAACTTGAAACTGCTTTATTGTGTCAAGTTTCAAAGAGCTAGCACAAACCTGATTTAGAGTTCCAAATACATATATCCCTATAGGAGAAAACAGAGTGAAACCTAAAAATGAAAACGGTTACTGCAAACGAACGGTTTAACCTAGAAGAACGAAATTTGGTGAGCCAAGTGGTTTTTGTGTACTTATCATTACCTGAAAGAATCATCAAGATTGGGTGAAAAAATGTTTGCTGAGTTTTCAGGCAACTCGTAGTTTTTTGGAAGCTTGGCAACCCCATTCCAAGAAAGTGATTTTCGCCATTCTCTGCTTAGGGCTACATCAACATCAAACAAACCATAGAGATAGAACTTGAAACTGCTTTATCGATTCAAGTTTCAAAGAGCTAGCACAAACCTGATTTAGAGTTCCAAATACATGTATCCCTATAGGAGAAAACAGAGTGAAACCTAAAAATGAAAACGGTTACTGCAAACGAACGGTTTAACGTAGAAGAACAAAATTTGGTGAGCCAAGTGTTTTTGGTGTACTGATCATTACCTGAAAGAATCATCAAGATTGGGTGAAAAAATGTTTGCTGAGATTTCAGGCAACTCGTAGTTTTCTGGAAGCTTGGCAACCCCTTTCATGAAAGTGATTTTCGCCAGTCTCTGCTTAGGGCTACATTGAAAGCAAACCTTAGAGATAGAACTTGATACTGCTTTATTGTGTCAAGTTTCAAAGAGCTAGCACAAACCGTGTTTGATTTAGAGTTCCAAATACAAGTATCTCTATAGGAGAAAACAGAGTGAAACCTAAAAATGAAAACGGTTACTGCAAACGAACGGTTTAACCTAGAAGAACGAAATTTGGTGAGCCAAGTGGTTTTGGTGTACTGATCATTACCTGAAAGAATCATCAAGATTGGGTGAAAAAATGTTTGTTGAGATTTCAGGCAACTCGTAGTTTTTTGGAAGCTTGGCAACCCCTTTAAATAAAAGTGATTTTTCGCAAGTCTCTTCTTAGGGCTACATCAACAGCAAACAATTTATAGAGATAGAACTTGAAACTGCTTTTTTGTGTCAATTTTCAAAGAGCTGGCACAAACAGTGTTTGATTTAGAGTTCCAAATACTTGTATCCCTATCGGAGAATGCAGAGTGAAACCTAAAAATGAAAACGGTTACGGCAAACGAAAGGTTTAACCTAGAAGAACGAAATTTGGCGAGCCAAGTGGTTTTGGTGTACTGATCATTACTTGAAATAATCATCAAGATTGGGTGAAAAAATGTTTGCTGAGATTTCAGGCAACTCGTAGTTTTTTGGAAGCTTGGCAACCCATTTCCATGAAAGTGATTTTTGCCAGTCTCTGCTTAGGGCTACATCAACAGCAAACAAACCATAGAGATAGAACTTGAAACTGCTTTATTGTGTCAAGTTTCAAAGAGTTAGCACAAACCGTGTTGGATTTAGAGTTCTAAATACATGTATCCCTATAGGAGAAAACATAGTGAAACCTAAAGATGAAAACGGTTACTGCAAACGAACGGTTTAACCTAGATAAACGAAATTTGGTGAGCCAAGTGGTTTTGGTGTACTGATCATTACCTGAAAGAATCATCAAGATTGGGTGAAAAAATGTTTGCTGAGATTTCAGGCAACTCGTATTTTTTGGAAGCTTGGCAACCGTTTTCCATGAAAGTGATTTTCGCCAGTCTCTGCTTAGGGCTACATCAACAGCAAACAAACCATAGAGATAGAACTTGAAACTGCTTTATTGTGTCAAGTTTCAAAGAGCTAGCACAAACCGTGTTTGATTTAGAGTTCCAAATACATGTATCCCTACAGAAAAAAACAGAGTGAAACCTAAAAATGAAAACGATTACTGCAAACGATCGGTTTAACCTAGAAGAACGAAATTTGGTGAGGCAAGTGGTTTTGGTGTACTGATCATTACCTGAAAGAATCATCAAGATTGGGTGAAAAAATGTTTGCTGAGATTTCAGGCAACTCGTAGTTTTTTGGAAGCTTGGCAACCCCTTTCCATTAAAGTGATTTTCGCCAGTTTCTGCTTAGGGCTACATCAACAGCAAACAAACCATAGAGATAGAACTTGAAACTGCTTTATTGTGTCAAGTTTCAAAGAGCTAGCACAAACCGTGTTTGATTTAGAGTTCCAAATGCATGTATCCCTATAGGAGAAAACAGAGTGAAACCTAAAAATGAAAACGGTTACTGCAAACGAACTGTTTAACCTAGAAGAACGAAATTTGGTGAGCCAAGTGGTTTTGGTGTACTGATCATTACCTGACAGAATCATAAGATTGGGTTTAAAAATGTTTGCTGAGATTTCAGGAAACTCGTAGTGTTTTGGAAGCTTGGCAACTCCTTTCCATGAAAGTGATTTTCTCCAGTCTCTGCTTAGGGCTACATCAACAACAAACAAACCATAGAGATAGAACTTGAAACTGCTTTATTGTGTCAAGTTTCATACAGCTAGGACAAACCGTGTTTGATTTAGAGTTCCAAATACATGTATCCCTTTAGGAGAAAACAGAATGAAACCTAAAAATGAAAACGGTTACTGCAAACGAACGGTTTAACCTAGAAGGACGAAATTTGGTGAGCCAAGTGGTTTTGGTGTACTGATCATTACCTGAAAGAATCATCAAGATTGGGTGGAAAAAATGTTTGCTGAGATTTCAGACAACTCGTAGTTTTTTGGAAGCTTGGCAACCCCTTTAAAAGAAAGTGATTTATCACAAGTCTCTGCTTAGGGCTACATCAACAGCAAACAAAACCAAAGAGATAGAACTTGAAACTGCTTTGTTGTGTCAATTTTCAAAGAGCTAGCACAAACCGTGTTTGATTTAGAGTTCCAAATACTTGTATCCCTATAGAAGAAAGTAGAGTGAAACCTAAAAATGAAAACGGTTACTGCAAACGAACGGTTTAACCTAGAAGAACGAAATTTGGTCAGCCAAGTGGTTTTGGTGTACTGATCATTACCTGAAAGAATCATCAATATTGGGTGAAAAATGTTTGCTGAGATTTTCAGGCAATCTCGTAGTTTTTTGGACGCTTGGCAACCCCTTTTCATGAAAATGATTTTCGCCAGTCTATGCTTAGGGCTGCATCTACAGCAAACAAACCATAGAGATAGCACTTGAAACTGCTTTATTGTGTCAAGTTTCATAGAGCTAGCACAAACCGTGTTTGATTTAGAGTTCCAAATACATGTATCCCTAAGGAGGAAACAGAGTGAAACCTAAAAATGAAAACGGTACTGCGCACGAACGGTTTAACCTAAAAGAACTAAATTTGGTGAGCCAAGTGTTTTGGTGTACTGATCATTACTTGAAAGAATCATCAAGATTGGGTGAAAAAATGTTTGCTGAGATTTCAGGCAACCCGTAGTTTTTGGAAGCTTGGCAACCCCTTTCCATGAAAGTGATTTTCGTCAGTATCTGCGTAGGGATACATCAACAGCAAACAAACCATAGAGATAGAACTTGAAACTGCTTTATTGTGTCAAGTTTCAAAGAGCTAGCACAAATCGTGTTTGATTTAGAGTTCCAAATACATGTATCCCTATAGGAGAAAACTGAGTGAAAACTTAATATTAAAACGGTTACTGCAAACGAACGGTTTAACCTAGAAGAACGAAATTTGGTGAGCCAAGTGGTTTTGGTGTACTGATCATTACCTGAAAGAATCATCAAGATTGGGTGAAAAAATGTTTGCTGAGATTTCAGGCATCTCGTAGTTTTTTGGAAGCTTGGCAACCCCCTTTTCATGAAAGTGATTTTCGCCAGTCTCTGCTTAGGGCTGCATCAACAGCAAACAAACCATAGAGATAGCACTTGAAACTGCTTTATTGTGTCAAGTTCATAGAGCTAGCACAAATCGTGTTTTATTTAGAGTTCCAAATACATGTATCCCTATAGGAGGAAACAGAGTGAAACCTAAAAATGAAACGGTTACTGCAAACGAACGGTTTAACCTAGAAGAAGGAAATTTGGAGAGCGAAGTGGTTTTGGTGTACTGATCATTACCTGAAAGAATCATCAAGATTGGGTGAAAAAATGTTTGCTGAGCTTTCAGGCAACTCGTAGTTTTTTGGAAGCTTGGCAACCCCTTTCCATGAAAGTGATTTTCGCCAGTCTCTGCTTAGGGCTACATCAACAGCAAACCAACCATACAGATAGAACTTGAAACTTCTTTATTGTGTCACGTTTCAATTAGCTAGCACAAACGATGTTTGATTTAGAGTTCCAAAATACATGTATCCCTATAGGAGAAAAACAGAGTGAAACCTAAAAATGAAAATGGTTACTGCAAACGAACGGTTTAACCTAGGAGAACAAAATTTGGTGAGCCAAGTGGTTTTGGTGTACTGATCATTACCTGAAAGAATCATCAAGATTGGGTGAAAAAATGTTTGCTGAAATTTCAGGCAACTCGTATTTTTTTGGAAGCTTGGCAACCCTTTCCATGAAAGTGATTTTCACCAGTCTCTGCTTAGGGCTACATCAACAGCAAACAAACCATAGAGATAGAACTTGAAACTGCTTTATTGTGTCAAGTTTCAAAGAGCTAGCACAAACCGTGTTTGATTTTAGAGTTTCCAAATACATGTATCCCTATAGGAGAAACAGATTGAAACCTAAAAATGAAAACGGTTACAGCAAACAAACGGTTTAACCTAAAAGAACGAAATTTGGTGAGCCAAGTGGTTTTTGTGTACTGATCATTACCTGAAAGAATCATCAAGATTGGGTGAAAAAAATGTTTGCTGAGACTTGAGGCAACTCGTAGTTTTTTGGAAGCTTGGCAACCCCTTTAAATGAAAGTGATTTTCGCCAGTCTCTGCTTAGGGCTACATCAACAGCAAACAAACCATAGAGATAGAACTTGAAACTGCTTTATTGTGTCAAGGTTCAAAGAGCTAGCACAAACCGTGTTTGATTTAGAGTTCCAAATACATGTATCCCTATAGGAGAAAACAGAGTGAAACCTAAAATGAAAACGGTTACTGCAAAAGAACGGTTTAACCTAGAAGAATGAAATTTGGTCAGCCAAGTGGTTTTGGTGTACTGATCATTCACTGAAAGAATCATCAAGATTGGGTGAAAAAATGTTTGCTGAGATTTCAGGCAACTCGTAGTTTTTTGGAAGCTTGGCAACCCTTTCCCATGAAAGTGATGTTCACCAGTCTCTGCTTAGGGCTACATCAACAGCAAACAAACCATAGAGATAGAACTTGAAACTGCTTTATTGTGTCTAGTTTCAAAGAGCTAGCACAAACCGTGTTTGAATTTAGAGTTCCAAATACATGTATCCCTATAGGAGAAACAGAGTGAAACCTGAAAATGAAAACGGTTACTGCAAACAAACGGTTTAACCTAAAAGAACGAAATTTGGTGAGCCATGTGGTTTTGGTGTACTGATCATTACCTGAAAGAATCATCAAGATTGGGTGAAAAAAAAGTTTGCTGAGATTTCAGGCAACTCGTAGTTTTTTGGAAGCTTGACAACCCCTTTCCATGAAAGTGATTTTCACCAGTCTCTGCTTAGGGCTACATCAACAGCAAATAAACCATAGAGATAGAACTTGAAACTGCTTTATTGTGTCACGTTTCAAAGAGCTAGCACAAACCGTGTTTGATTTAGAGTTCCAAATACATGTATCCCTATAGGAGAAAACAGAGTGAATCCTAAAAATGAAAACGGTTACTGCAAACGAGCGGTTGAACCTAGAAGAACGAAATTTGGTGAGCCCAGTGGTTTTGGTGTACTGATCCTTACCTGAAAGAATCATCAACATTGAGTGAAAAAATGTTTGCTGAGATTTCAGGCAACTCGTAGTTTTTTGGAAGCTTTGGCAACCCCTTTCCATGAAAGTGATTTTCACCAGTCTCTGCTTAGGGCTACATCAACAGCAAACAAACCATAGAAATAGAACTTGAAACTGCTTTATTGTGTCAAGTTTCAAAGAGCTAGCACAAACCGTGTTTGATTTAGAGTTCCAAATACCATGTATCCCTATAGGAGAAAAACAGAGTGTAACCTTAAAATGAAAACGGTTACTGCAAAAGAACGGTTTAACCTAAAAGAATGAAATTTGGTCAGCCAAGTGATTTTGGTGTACTGATCCTTACCTGAAAGAATCATCAAGATTGGGTGAAAAAAATGTTTGCTGAGATTTCAGGCAACTCGTAGTTTTTTGGAAGCTTGGCAACCCCTTTCTATGAAAGTGATTTTCGCCAGATTCTGCTAGGGCTACATCAACAGCAAACAAAACATAGAGATAGAACTTGAAACTGCGTTCTTGTGTCAAGTATCAAAGAGCTATCACAAACCTTGTTTGATTTAGAGTTCCAAATACATGTATCCCTATAGGAGAAAACAGAGTGAATCCTAAAAAAGAAAACGGTTACCGCAAACGAGCGGTTGAACCTAGAAGAACGAAATTTGGTGAGCAAAGTGGTTTTGGTGTACTGATCCTTACCTGAAAGAATCATCAAGATTGAGTGAAAAAATGTTTGCTGAGATTTCAGGCAACTCGTAGTTTTTTGGAAGCTTGGCACCCCTTTCCATGAAAGTGATTTTCACCAGTCTCTGCTTAGGGCTACATCAACAGCAAACAAACCATAGAGATAGAAGTTGAAACTGCTTTATTGTGTCAAGTTTCAAAGAGCTAGCACAAACCGTGTTTGATTTAGAGTTCCAAATACATGTATCCCTATAGGAGAAAACAGAGTGAAACCTAAAAATGAAAACGGTTACTGCAAACGAACTGTTTAACCTAGAAGAACGAAATTTGGTGAGCCAAGTGGTTTTGGAGTACTGATCATTACCTGAAAGAATCATCAAGATTGGGAAAAAAAAATGTTTGCTGAGATTTCAGGCAACTCGTAGTTTTTTGGAAGCTTGGCAACCCCTTTCCATTAAAGTAATTTTCGCCAGTTTCTGCTTAGGGCTACATCAACAGCAAACAAACCATAGAGATAGAACTTGAAACTGCTTTATTGTGTCAAGTTTCAAAGAGCTAGCACAAACGGTGTTTTATTTAGAGTTCCAAATACATGTATCTCTATAGGAGAAAACAGAGTGAAACCTAAAAATGAAAACGGTTACTGCAAACGAACGGTTTAACCTAGAAGAACGAAATTTGGTGAGCCAAGTGGATTTGGTGTACTGATCATTACCTGAAAGAATCATCAAGATTGGGTGAAAAAATGTTTGCTGAGATTTCAGGCAACTCGTAGTTTTTTGGAAGCGTGGCAACCCCTTTAAATGAACGTGATTTTCGCCAGTCTCTGCTTAGGGCTACATCAACAGCAAACAAACCATAGACAAAGAACTTGAAACTGCTTTATTGTGTCAAGTTTCAAAGAGCTACCACAAACCGTGTTTGATTTAGAGTTCCAAATACATGTATCCATTTAGGAGAAAAGAGAGTGAAACCTAAAAATGAAAACGGTTACTGCAAATAAACGGTTGAACCTAGAAGAACGAAATTTGGTGAGCCAAGTGGTTTTGGTGTACTGATCATTACCTGAAAGAATCATCAAGATTGGGTGAAAAAATGTTTGCTGAGATTTCAGGAAACTCGTAGTTTTTTGGAAGCTTGGCAACCCGTTTCCATAAAAGTGATTTTCGCCAGTCTCTGCTTAGGGATACATCAACAGCAAACAAACCATAGAAATAGAACTTGAAACTGCTTTATTGTGTCAAGTTTCAAAGAGCTAGCACAAACGGTGTTTGATTTAGAGTTCCAAATACATGTATTTCTATAGGAGAAAACAGAGTGAAACCTAGAAATGAAAACGGTTACTGCAAACGAACGGTTTAACCTAGAAGAACGAAATTTAGTGAGCCAAGTGGTTTTGGTGTACTGATCATTACCTGAAAAAATCAGAAAGATTGGTGAAAAAATGTTTGCTGAGATTTCAGGCAACTGGTAGTTTTTTGGAAGCTTGGCAACCCCTTTCCATGAAAGTGATTTTCGGCATTCTCTGCTTAGGGCTACATCAACAGTAAACAAACCATAGAGATAGAACTTGAAACTGCTTTATTGTGTTAAGTTTCAAAGAGCTAGCACAAACGGTCTTTGATTTAGAGTTCCAAATAAATGTATCTCTATAGGAGAAAACAGAGTGAAACCTAAAAATGAAAACGGTTACTGCAAACGAACGGTTTAACCTAGAAGAACGAAATTTGGTGAGCCAATTGGTTTTGGTGTACTGATCATTACCTGAAAGAATCATAAAGATTGGTGAAAAAATGTTTGCTGGGATTTATGGCAACTCGTAGTTTTTGGGAAGCTTGGAACCCCTTTCCCTTAAAGTGATTGTCGCCAGTCTCTGCTTAGGGCTACATCAACAGCAAACAACCCATAGAGATAGAACTTGAAACTGCTTTATAGTGTCAAGTTTCAAAGAGGTAGCAGAAACCGTGTTTAATTTAGTGTTCCAAATACATATATCCATTTAGGAGAAAACAGAGTGAAACCTAAAAATGAAAACGATTACTGCAAATGAACGGTTTAACCTAGAAGAACGAAATTTGGTGAGCCAAGTGGTTTTGGTGAACTGATCATTACCTGAAAGAATCATCAAGATTGGGTGAAAAAATGTTTGCTGACATTTCAGGCAACTCGTAGTTTTTTGGAAGCTTGACAACCCCTTTCCATGAAAGTGATTTTCGCCAGTCTCTGCTTAGGGCTACATCAACAGCAAACAAACCATAGAGATAGAACTTGAAACTGTGTATTATGTCAAGTTTCAAAGAGGTAGCACAAACCGTGTTTGATTTAGATTTCCAAATGCATGTATCCATTTTGGAGAAAAGAGAGTGAAACCTAAAAATAAAAACGGTTACTGCAAACGAACGGTTTAACCTAGAAGAACGAAATTTGGTGAGCCAAGTGGTTTTGGAGTACTGATCATTACCTGAAAAAATAATAAAGATTGAGTGAAAAAATGTTTGCTGAGATTTCAGGAAACTTGTAGTTTTTTGGAAGCTTGGCATCCCCTTTCCATGAAAGTGATTTTCGCCAGTCTCTGCTTAGGGCTACATCAACAGCAAAAAAACCATAGAGATAGAACTTGAAACTGCTTTATTGGGTCAAGTATCAAAGAGCTAGCACAAACCGTGTTTGATTTAGTGTTCCAAATACATGTATCCCTATAGGAGAAAACAGAGTGAATCCTAAAAATGAAAATGGTTACTGCAAACGAGCGGTTTAACCTAAGAGAACGAAATTTGGTGAGCCAAGTTGTTTTGGTGAACTGATCATTACCTGAAAGAATCATATAGATTGGGTGAAAAAATGTTTGCTGAGATTTCAGGCAACTCGTAGTTTTTTGGAAGCTTCGCAACCCCTTTCTATGAAAGTGATTTTCGCCAGTCTCTGCTTAGGGCTACATCAACAGCAAACAACCCATAGAGATAGAACTTGAAACTGCTTTATTGTGTCAAGTTTCAAAGAGCTAGCATAAACCGTGTTTTATTTAGAGTTCTAAATATATGTATCCCTATAGGAGAAAACATAGTGAAACCTAAAAATGAAAACGGTTACTGCAAACGAACGGTTGAACCTAGAAGAACGAAATTTGGTGAGCCAAGTGGTTTTGGTGTACTGCTCATCACCTGAAAGAATCATGAAGATTGGTGAAAAAATGTTTGCTGAGATTTCTGGCAACTCGTAGATTTTTGGAAGCTTGGCAACCCCTTTCCCTGAAAGTGATTTTCGCCAGTCTCTGCTTAGGGCTACATCAACAGCAAACAACCCATAGAGATAGAACTTGAAACTGCTTTATCAAACTTGTGTCAAGTTTCAAAGAGGTAGCACAAACCGTGTTTGATTTAGAGTTCCAAATACATGTATCCCTATAGGAGAAAACAGAGTGAAACCTAAAAATGAAAACGGTTACTGCAAACGAACGGTTTAACCTAGAAGAACGAAATTTGGTGAGCCAAGTGGTTTTGGTGTACTGATCATTACCTGAAAGAATCATCAAGATTGGGTGAAAAAATGTTTGCTGAGATTTCAGGAAACTCGTAGTTTTTTGGAAGCTTGGCAACCCCTTTCCATGAAAGTGATTTTCGCCAGTCTCTGCTTAGGGCTACATCAACAGCAAAAAACCATAAAGATAGAACTTCAAACTGGTTTATTGTGTCAAGTTTCAAAGAGCTAGCACAAACCGTGTTTGATTTAGAGTTCCAAATGCATGTATCCCTATAGGAGAAAACAGAGTGAAACCTTAAAATGAAAACGGTCACTGCAAACGAACGGTTTAACCTAGAAGAACGAAATTTGGTGAGCCTCGTGGTTTTGGTGTACTGATCATTACCTGATAGAATCATCAAGATTTGGGTGAAAAAATGTCTGCTGAGATTTCATGCAACTCGTAGTGTTTTGGAAGCTTGGCAAACCCTTTCCATGATAGTGATTTTCGCCAGTCTCTGCTTAGGGCTACATGAACAGCAAACAAACCATAGAGATAGAACTTGAAACTGCTTTATTGTGTCAAGTGTCAAAGAGCTGGCACAAACCGTGTTTCATTTAGAGTTCCAAATACAGGTATCCCTATAGGAGAAAACAGAGTGAAACCTAAAAATAAAAACGGTTACTGCAAACGAACGGTTTAACCTAGAAGAACGAAATTTGGTGAGCCAAGTGGTTTTGGTGTACTGCTCATTACATGAAAGAATCATCAAGATTGGGTGAAAAAAATTTTGCTGAGATTTCAGGCAACTCGTAGTTTTTTGGAAGCTTGGCAACCCCTTTCCATGAAAGTGATTTTCGCCAGTCTCTGCTTAGGGCTACATCAACAGCAAACAAACCATAGAGATAGAACTTGAAACTGCGTTCTTGTGTCAAGTTTCAAAGAGCTAGCACAAACGGTGTTTGATTTAGAGTTCCAAATACATGTATCTCTATAGGAGAAAACAGAGTGAAACCTAAAAATGAAAACGGAAACTGCAAACGAACGGTTTAACCTAGAATAACGAAATTTGGTGAGTCAAGTGGTTTTGGTGTACTGATCATTACCTGAAAGAATCATCAAGATTGGGTGAAAAAATGTTTGCTGAGATTTCAGGCAACTCGTAGTGTTTTGGAAGCTTGGTAACCCCTTTCCATGAAAGTGATTTTCGCCAGTCTCTGCTTAGAGCTACTTCAACAGCAAACAAACCATAGAGATAGAACTTGAAACTGCTTTACTGTGTCAAGTTTCAAAGAGTTAGCACAAACCGTGTTTGACTTAGAGTTCCAAATACATGTATCCCTATAGGAGAAAACATAGTGAAACCTAAAAATGAAAACGGTTACTGCAAACGAACGGTTTAACCTAGAAGAAGGAAATTTGGTGAGCCAAGTGGTTTTGGTGTACTGATCATTACCTGAAAGAATCATCAAGATTGGGTGAAAAAATGTTTGCTGAGATTTCAGGCAACTCGTAGTTTTTTGGAAGCTTGGCAACCCCTTTCCATGAAAGTGATTTTCGCCAGTCTCTGCTTAGGGCTACATCAACAGCAAACAAACCATAGAGATAGAACTTGAAACTGCTTTATTGTGTCAAGTTTCAAAGAGCTAGCACAAACCGTGTTTGATTTAGAGTTCCAAATACATGTATCCCTATAGGAGAAAACAGAGTGAAACCTTAAAATGAAAAAGGTTACTGCAAACGAACGGTTTAACCTACAAGAACGACATTTGGTGAGCCAAGTGGTTTTGGTGTACTGATCATTACCTGATAGAATCATCAAGATTGGGTGAAAAAATGTCTGCTGAGATTTCATTCAACTCGTAGTGTTTTGGAAGCTTGGCAACCCCTTTCCATTAAAGTGATTTTCGCCAGTCTCTGCTTAGGGCTACATCAACAGCAAACAAACCATAGAGTTAGAACTTGAAACTGCTTTATTGTGTCAAGTGTCAAAGAGCTAGCACAAACCGTGTTTGATTTAGAGTTCCAAATACATGTATCCCTATAGGAGAAAACAGAGTGAAACCTTAAAATGAAAAAGGTTACTGCAAACGAACGGTTTAACCTACAAGAACGACATTTGGTGAGCCAAGTGGTTTTGGTGTACTGATCATTACCTGATAGAATCATCAAGATTGGGTGAAAAAATGTCTGCTGAGATTTCATTCAACTCGTAGTGTTTTGGAAGCTTGGCAACCCCTTTCCATGAAAGTGATTTTCGCCAGTCTCTGCTTAGGGCTACATCAACAGCAAACAAACCATAGAGTTAGAACTTGAAACTGCTTTATTGTGTCAAGTGTCAAAGAGCTAGCACAAACCGTGTTTGATTTAGATTTCCAAATACATGTATCCTTATAGGAGAAAACAGAGTGAAACCTAAAAATGAAAACGGTTACTGCGAACGAACGGTTTAACCTAGAAGAACAAAATTTGGTTAGCCAAGTGGTTTTGGATACTGATCATTACCTGAAAGAATCATCAAGATTGGGTGAAAAAATGTTTGCTGAGATTTCATGCAACTCGTAGTTTTTTGGAAGCTTGGCAACCCCTTTCCATGAAAGTGATTTTCACAAGTCTCTGCTTAGGGCTACATCAACAGCAAACAAACCATAGAGATAGAACTTGAAACTGCTTTATTGGGTCAAGTTTTAAAGAGCGAGCACAAACCGTGTTTCATTTAGAGTTTCAAATACATGTATCCCTATAGGAGAAAACAGAGTGAAACCTAAAAATGAAAACGGTTACTGCAAACGAACGGTTTAAACTAGAAGAACGAAATTTGGTGAGCCAAGTGGTTTTGGTGTACTGATTATTTCCTGAAAGAATCATCAAGATTGGTGAAAAAATGTTTGCTGAGATTTCAGGAAACTCGTAGTTTTTTGGAAGCTTGGCAACCCCTTTCCATGAAAGTGATTTTCGCCAGTCTCTGCTTAGGGCTACATCAACAGCAAACAAACCATAGAGATAGAACTTGAAACTGCTTTATTGTGTCAAGTTTCAAATAGCTAGCACAAACCGTGTTTGATTTAGAGTTCCAAATACATGTATCCCTATAAGAGAAAACAGAGTGAAACTTAAAAATGAAAACGGTTACTGCAAACGAACGGTTTAACCTAGAAACGAAATTTGGTGAGCCAAGTGGTTTTGGTGTACTGATCATTACCTGAAAGAATCATCGAGATTGGGTGAAAAAATGTTTGCTTAAATTTCAGGCAAATCGTTGTTTTTTGGAAGCTTGGCAACCCCTTTGCATAAAAGTGATTTTCGCCAGTCTCTGCGTAGGGCTACATTAACAGTAAACAAACCATAGAGATAGAACTTGAAACTGCTTTATTGTGTCAAGTTTCAAAGAGCTAGCACAAACCGTGTTTGATTTAGAGTTCCAAATACATGTATCCCTATAGGAGAAAACAGAGTGAAACCTAAAAATGAAAGCGTTTAATGCAAACAAACGGTTTAACCTAGAAGAACGAAATTTGGTGAGCCAAGTGGTTTTAGTGTACTGATCATTACCTGAAAGAATCATCGAGATTGGGTTAAAAAATATGGGCTGAGATTTCAGACAACTCGTAGTTTTTTGGAAGCTTGGCAACCTCTTTCCATTAAAGTGATTTTCGCCAGTCTCTGCTTAGGGCTACATCAACAGCAAACAAACCATAGAGATAGAACTTGAAACTGCTATATAGTGTCAAGTTTCAAAGAGCTAGCACAAACCGTGTTTGATTTAGAGTTCCAAATACATGTATCCCTACAGGAGAAAACAGATTGAAACCTAAAAATGAAAACGGTTACTGCAAACGAACGGTTTAACCCTGAAGAACGAAATTTGGTGAGCCAAGTGGTTTTGGTGTACTGATCATTACCTGAAAGAATCATCAAGATTGGGTGAAAAAATGTTTGCTGAGATTTCAGGCAACTCGTAGTTTTTTGGAAGCTTGGCAACCCCTTTCCATGAAAGGGATTTTCGCCAGTCTCTGATTAGGGCTACATCAACAGCAAACAAACCATAGAGATAGAACTTGAAACTGCTTTATTGTGTCAAGTTTCAAAGAGCTAGCACAAACCGTGTTTGATTTAGAGTTCCAAATACATGTATCCCTATTCGAGAAAACAGAGTGAAACCTAAAAATGAAAACGGTTACTGCAAACAAACGGTTGAACCTAGAAGAACGAAATTTGGTGAGCCAAGTAGTTTTGGTGTACTGATCATTACCTGAAAGAATGATCAAGATTCGGTGAAAAAATATTTGCTGAGATTTCAGGCAACTCGTTATTTTTTGGAATCTCGGCAACCCCTTTCCATTAAAGTGATTTTCGCCAGTCTCTGCTTAGGGCTACATCAACAGCAAACAAACCATAGAGATAGAACTTGAATCTGCTTTATTGTGTCAAGTTTCAAAAAGCTAGCACAAACCGTGTTTGATTTAGAGTTTCAAATACATGTATCCCTATAGGAGAAAACAGAGTGAAACCTAAAAATGAAAACGGTTACTGCAGAGGAACGGTTTAACCTAGAAGAACAAAATTTGGTGAGCCAAGTGGTTTTGGTGTACTGATCATTACCTGAAAGAATCACCAAGATTGTGTGAAAAAAATGTTTGCTGAGATTTCAGGCAACTCGTAGTTTTTTGGAAGCTTGGCAACCCCTATCCATGAAAGTGATTTTCGCCTGTCCCTGCTTAGGGATACATCAACAGCAAACAAACCATAGAGATAGAACTTGAAACTGCTTTATTGTGTCAAGTTTCAAAGAGCTAGCAAAAACAGTGTTTGATTTAGAGGTCCAAAAACATGTATCCCTACAGGAGAAAACAGAGTGAAACCTAAAAATGAAAACAGTTACTGCAAACGAACGGTTTAACCTAAAAGAACGAAATTTGGTGAGCCAAGTGGTTTTGGTGTACTGATCATTACCTGAAAGAATCATCAAGATTGGGTGAAAAAATGTTTGCTGAGATTTCAGTCAACTCGTAGTTTTTTGGAAGCTTGGCAACCCCTTTCCATGAAAGTGATTTTTGCCAGTATCTGCTTAGGGCTACATCAACAGCAAACAAACCATAAGGATAGAACTTGATACTGCTTTATTGTTCCAAGTTTCAAAGAGCTAGCACACACCGTGTTTGATTTAGAGTTCCAAATACATGTATCCCTATAGGAGAAAACAGAATGAAACCTAAAAATGAAAACGGTTACTGCAATCGTACGGTTTAACCTAGAAGAACGAAATTTGGTGAGCCAAGTGGTTTTGGTGTACTAATCATTACCTGAAAGAATCATCAAGATTGGGTGAAAAAATGTTTGCTGAGATTTCAGGTAACTCGTAGTTTTTGGGAAGCTTGGCAACCCCTTTCCATGAAAGTGATTTTTGCCAGTATCTGCTTAGGGCTACATCAACAGCAAACAAACCATAAGGATAGAACTTGAAACTGCTTTATTGTGTCAAGTTTCAAAGAGCTAGCACTAACCGTGTTTGATTTAGAGTTCCAAATACATGTATGCCTCTAGGAGAAAACAGAGTGAAACCTAAAAATGAAAACAGTTACTGCAAATGAAGGTTTAACCTAGAAGAACGAAATTTGGTGAGCCAAGTGGTTTTGGTGTACTGATCATTACCTGAAAGAATCATCAAGATTGGGTGAAAAAATGTTTGCTGAGATTTCAGGCAACTCGTAGTTTTTTGGAAGCTTGGCAACCCCTTTCCATGAAAGTGGTTTTCGCCAGTCTCTGCTTAGGGCTACTTCAACAGCAAACAAACCATAGAGATAGAACTTGAACCTGCTTTATTGTGTCAAGTTTCAAAGAGCTAGCACAAACCGTGTTTGATTTAGAGTTCCAAATACATGTATCCCTATTCGAGAAAACAGAGTGAAACCTAAAAATGAAAACGGTTACTGCAAACAAACGGTTGAACCTAGAAGAACGAAATTTGGTGAGCCAAGTAGTTTTGGTGTACTGATCATTACCTGAAAGAATGATCAAGATTCGGTGAAAAAATATTTGCTGAGATTTCAGGCAACTCGTTATTTTTTGGAATCTCGGCAACCCCTTTCCATTAAAGTGATTTTCGCCAGTCTCTGCTTAGGGCTACATCAACAGCAAACAAACCATAGAGATAGAACTTGAATCTGCTTTATTGTGTCAAGTTTCAAAAAGCTAGCACAAACCGTGTTTGATTTAGAGTTTCAAATACATGTATCCCTATAGGAGAAAACAGAGTGAAACCTAAAAATGAAAACGGTTACTGCAGAGGAACGGTTTAACCTAGAAGAACAAAATTTGGTGAGCCAAGTGGTTTTGGTGTACTGATCATTACCTGAAAGAATCACCAAGATTGTGTGAAAAAAATGTTTGCTGAGATTTCAGGCAACTCGTAGTTTTTTGGAAGCTTGGCAACCCCTATCCATGAAAGTGATTTTCGCCTGTCCCTGCTTAGGGATACATCAACAGCAAACAAACCATAGAGATAGAACTTGAAACTGCTTTATTGTGTCAAGTTTCAAAGAGCTAGCAAAAACAGTGTTTGATTTAGAGGTCCAAAAACATGTATCCCTACAGGAGAAAACAGAGTGAAACCTAAAAATGAAAACAGTTACTGCAAACGAACGGTTTAACCTAAAAGAACGAAATTTGGTGAGCCAAGTGGTTTTGGTGTACTGATCATTACCTGAAAGAATCATCAAGATTGGGTGAAAAAATGTTTGCTGAGATTTCAGTCAACTCGTAGTTTTTTGGAAGCTTGGCAACCCCTTTCCATGAAAGTGATTTTTGCCAGTATCTGCTTAGGGCTACATCAACAGCAAACAAACCATAAGGATAGAACTTGATACTGCTTTATTGTTCCAAGTTTCAAAGAGCTAGCACACACCGTGTTTGATTTAGAGTTCCAAATACATGTATCCCTATAGGAGAAAACAGAATGAAACCTAAAAATGAAAACGGTTACTGCAATCGTACGGTTTAACCTAGAAGAACGAAATTTGGTGAGCCAAGTGGTTTTGGTGTACTAATCATTACCTGAAAGAATCATCAAGATTGGGTGAAAAAATGTTTGCTGAGATTTCAGGTAACTCGTAGTTTTTGGGAAGCTTGGCAACCCCTTTCCATGAAAGTGATTTTTGCCAGTATCTGCTTAGGGCTACATCAACAGCAAACAAACCATAAGGATAGAACTTGAAACTGCTTTATTGTGTCAAGTTTCAAAGAGCTAGCACTAACCGTGTTTGATTTAGAGTTCCAAATACATGTATGCCTCTAGGAGAAAACAGAGTGAAACCTAAAAATGAAAACAGTTACTGCAAATGAAGGTTTAACCTAGAAGAACGAAATTTGGTGAGCCAAGTGGTTTTGGTGTACTGATCATTACCTGAAAGAATCATCAAGATTGGGTGAAAAAATGTTTGCTGAGATTTCAGGCAACTCGTAGTTTTTTGGAAGCTTGGCAACCCCTTTCCATGAAAGTGGTTTTCGCCAGTCTCTGCTTAGGGCTACTTCAACAGCAAACAAACCATAGAGATAGAACTTGAACCTGCTTTATTGTGTCAAGTTTCAAAGAGCTAGCACAAACCGTGTTTGATTTAGAGTTCCAAATACATGTATCCCTATTCGAGAAAACAGAGTGAAACCTAAAAATGAAAACGGTTACTGCAAACAAACGGTTGAACCTAGAAGAACGAAATTTGGTGAGCCAAGTAGTTTTGGTGTACTGATCATTACCTGAAAGAATGATCAAGATTCGGTGAAAAAATATTTGCTGAGATTTCAGGCAACTCGTTGTTTTTTGGAATCTCGGCAACCCCTTTCCATTAAAGTGATTTTCGCCAGTCTCTGCTTAGGGCTACATCAACAGCAAACAAACCATAGAGATAGAACTTGAATCTGCTTTATTGTGTCAAGTTTCAAAAAGCTAGCACAAACCGTGTTTGATTTAGAGTTTCAAATACATGTATCCCTATAGGAGAAAACAGAGTGAAACCTAAAAATGAAAACGGTTACTGCAGAGGAACGGTTTAACCTAGAAGAACAAAATTTGGTGAGCCAAGTGGTTTTGGTGTACTGATCATTACCTGAAAGAATCACCAAGATTGTGTGAAAAAAATGTTTGCTGAGATTTCAGGCAACTCGTAGTTTTTTGGAAGCTTGGCAACCCCTATCCATGAAAGTGATTTTCGCCTGTCCCTGCTTAGGGATACATCAACAGCAAACAAACCATAGAGATAGAACTTGAAACTGCTTTATTGTGTCAAGTTTCAAAGAGCTAGCAAAAACAGTGTTTGATTTAGAGGTCCAAAAACATGTATCCCTACAGGAGAAAACAGAGTGAAACCTAAAAATGAAAACAGTTACTGCAAACGAACGGTTTAACCTAAAAGAACGAAATTTGGTGAGCCAAGTGGTTTTGGTGTACTGATCATTACCTGAAAGAATCATCAAGATTGGGTGAAAAAATGTTTGCTGAGATTTCAGTCAACTCGTAGTTTTTTGGAAGCTTGGCAACCACTTTCCATGAAAGTGATTTTTGCCAGTATCTGCTTATGGCTACATCAACAGCAAACAAACCATAGAGATAGAACTTGAAACTGCTTTATTGTGTCAAGTTTCAAAGAGCTAGCACAAACCGTGTTTGATTTAGAGTTCCAAATACATGTATGCCTATAGCAGAATAGAGAGTGAAACCTAAAAATGAAAACGGTTACTGCAAATGAAATGTTTAACCTAGAAGAACGAAATTTGGTGAGCCAAGTGGTTTTGGTGTACTGATCATTACCTGAAAGAATCATCAAGATTGGGTGAAAAAATGTTTGCTGAGATTTCAGGCAACTCGTAGTTTTTTGGAAGCTTGGCAACCCCTTTCCATGAAAGTGATTTTCGCCAGTCTCTGCTTAGGGCTACATCAACAGCAAACAAACCATAAAGATAGAACTTGAAACTGCTTTATTGTGTCAAGTTTCAAAGAGCTAGCACAAACCGTGTTTGATTTAGAGTTCCAAATACATGTATCCCTATAGGAGAAAACAGAGTGAAACTTAAAAATGAAAACGGTTACTGCAAACGAACGGTTTAACCTAGAAGAACGAAATTTGGTGAGCCAAGTGGTTTTGGTGTACTGATCATTACCTGAAAGAATCATCAAGATTGGGTGTAAAATGTTTGCTGAGATTTCAGGTAACTCGTAGTTTTTTGGAAGCTTGGCAACCCCTTTCCATGAAAGTGATTTTTGCCAGTATCTGCTTAGGGCTACATCAACAGCAAACAAACCATAAGGATAGAACTTGAAACTGCTTTATTGTTCCAAGTTTCAAAGAGCGAGCACAAACCGTGTTTGATTTAGAGTTCCAAATACATGTATCCCTATAGGAGAAAACAGAATGAAACCTAAAAATGAAAACGGTTACTGCAATCGTACGGTTTAACCTAGAAGAACGAAATTTGGTGAGCCAAGTGGTTTTGGTGTACTGATCATTACCTGAAAGAATCATCAAGATTGGGTGAAAAAATGTTTGCTGAGATTTCAGGAAACTCGTAGTTTTTTGGAAGCTTGGCAACCCCTTTCCATGAAAGTGGTTTTCGCCAGTCTCTGCTTAGGGCTACTTCAACAGCAAACAAACCATAGAGATAGAACTTGTACCTGCTTTATTGTGTCAAGTTTCAAAGAGCTAGCAAAAACCGTGTTTGATTTAGAGTTCCAAATACATGTATCCCTACAGGAGAAAACAGATTGAAACCTAAAAATGAAAACGGTTACTGCAAACGAACGGTTTAACCCTGAAGAACGAAATTTGGTGAGCCAAGTGGTTTTGGTGTACTGATCATTACCTGAAAGAATCATCAAGATTGGGTGAAAAAATGTTTGCTGAGATTTCAGGCAACTCGTAGTTTTTTGGAAGCTTGGCAACCCCTTTCCATGAAAGGGATTTTCGCCAGTCTCTGATTAGGGCTACATCAACAGCAAACAAACCATAGAGATAGAACTTGAAACTGCTTTATTGTGTCAAGTTTCAAAGAGCTAGCACAAACCGTGTTTGATTTAGAGTTCCAAATACATGTATCCCTATTCGAGAAAACAGAGTGAAACCTAAAAATGAAAACGGTTACTGCAAACGAACGGTTTAACCTAGAAGAACGAAATTTGGTGAGCCAAGTAGTTTTGGTGTACTGATCATTACCTGAAAGAATGATCAAGATTCGGTGAAAAAATATTTGCTGAGATTTCAGGCAACTCGTTGTTTTTTGGAATCTCGTCAACCCCTTTCCATTAAAGTGATTTTCGCCAGTCTCTGCTTAGGGCTACATCAACAGCAAACAAACCATAGAGATAGAACTTGAATCTGCTTTATTGTGTCAAGTTTCAAAAAGCTAGCACAAACCGTGTTTGATTTAGAGTTTCAAATACATGAATCCCTATAGGAGAAAACAGAGTGAAACCTAAAAATGAAAACGGTTACTGCAGAGGAACGGTTTAACCTAGAAGAACAAAATTTGGTGAGCCAAGTGGTTTTGTTGTACTGATCATTACCTGAAAGAATCACCAAGATTGTGTGAAAAAAATGTTTGCTGAGATTTCAGGCAACTCGTAGTTTTTTGGAAGCTTGGCAACCCCTATCCATGAAAGTGATTTTCGCCTGTCCCTGCTTAGGGATACATCAACAGCAAACAAACCATAGAGATAGAACTTGAAACTGCTTTATTGTGTCAAGTTTCAAAGAGCTAGCAAAAACAGTGTTTGATTTAGAGGTCCAAAAACATGTATCCCTACAGGAGAAAACAGAGTGAAACCTAAAAATGAAAACAGTTACTGCAAACGAACGGTTTAACCTAAAAGAACGAAATTTGGTGAGCCAAGTGGTTTTGGTGTACTGATCATTACCTGAAAGAATCATCAAGATTGGGTGAAAAAATGTTTGCTGAGATTTCAGTCAACTCCTAGTTTTTTGGAAGCTTGGCAACCACTTTCCATGAAAGTGATTTTTGCCAGTATTTGCTTATGGCTACATCAACAGCAAACAAACCATAGAGATAGAACTTGAAACTGCTTTATTGTGTCAAGTTTCAAAGAGCTAGCACAAACCGTGTTTGATTTAGAGTTCCAAATACATGTATGCCTATAGCAGAATAGAGAGTGAAACCTAAAAATGAAAACGGTTACTGCAAATGAAATGTTTAACCTAGAAGAACGAAATTTGGTGAGCCAAGTGGTTTTGGTGTACTGATCATTACCTGAAAGAATCATCAAGATTGGGTGAAAAAATGTTTGCTGAGATTTCAGGCAACTCGTAGTTTTTTGGAAGCTTGGCAACCCCTTTCCATGAAAGTGATTTTCGCCAGTCTCTGCTTAGGGCTACATCAACAGCAAACAAACCATAAAGATAGAACTTGAAACTGCTTTATTGTGTCAAGTTTCAAAGAGCTAGCACAAACCGTGTTTGATTTAGAGTTCCAAATACATGTATCCCTATAGGAGAAAACAGAGTGAAACTTAAAAATGAAAACGGTTACTGCAAACGAACGGTTTAACCTAGAAGAACGAAATTTGGTGAGCCAAGTGGTTTTGGTGTACTGATCATTACCTGAAAGAATCATCAAGATTGGGTGTAAAATGTTTGCTGAGATTTCAGGTAACTCGTAGTTTTTTGGAAGCTTGGCAACCCCTTTCCATGAAAGTGATTTTTGCCAGTATCTGCTTAGGGCTACATCAACAGCAAACAAACCATAAGGATAGAACTTGAAACTGCTTTATTGTTCCAAGTTTCAAAGAGCTAGCACAAACCGTGTTTGATTTAGAGTTCCAAATACATGTATCCCTATAGGAGAAAACAGAATGAAACCTAAAAATGAAAACGGTTACTGCAATCGTACGGTTTAACCTAGAAGAACGAAATTTGGTGAGCCAAGTGGTTTTGGTGTACTGATCATTACCTGAAAGAATCATCAAGATTGGGTGAAAAAATGTTTGCTGAGATTTCAGGTAACTCGTAGTTTTTGGGAAGCTTGGCAACCCCTTTCCATGAAAGTGATTTTTGCCAGTATCTGCTTAGGGCTACATCAACAGCAAACAATCCATAAGGATAGAACTTGAAACTGCTTTATTGTGTCAAGTTTCAAAGAGCTAGCACAAACCGTGTTTGATTTAGAGTTCCAAATATATGTATGCCTCTAGAAGAAAACAGAGTGAAACCTAAAAATGAAAACGGTTTCTGCAAATGAACGGTTTAACCTAGAAGAACGAAATTTGGTGAGCCAAGTGGTTTTGGTGTACTGATCATTACCTGAAAGAATCATCAAGATTGGGTGAAAAAATGTTTGCTGAGATTTCAGGCAACTCGTAGTTATTTGGAAGCTTGGCAACCCCTTTCCATGAAAGTGGTTTTCGCCAGTCTCTGCTTAGGGCTACTTCAACAGCAAACAAACCATAGAGATAGAACTTGAACCTGCTTTATTGTGTCAAGTTTCAAAGAGCTAGCAAAAACCGTGTTTGATTTAGAGTTCCAAATACATGTATCCCTACAGGAGAAAACAGATTGAAACCTAAAAATGAAAACGGTTACTGCAAACGAACGGTTTAACCCTGAAGAACGAAATTTGGTGAGCCAAGTGGTTTTGGTGTACTGATCATTACCTGAAAGAATCATCAAGATTGGGTGAAAAAATGTTTGCTGAGATTTCAGGCAACTCGTAGTTTTTTGGAAGCTTGGCAACCCCTTTCCATGAAAGTGGTTTTCGCCAGTCTCTGCTTAGGGCTACTTCAACAGCAAACAAACCATAGTGATAGAACTTGAACCTGCTTTATTGTGTCAAGTTTCAAAGAGCTAGCACAAACCGTGTTTGATGTAGAGTTCCAAATACATGTATCCCTACAGGAGAAAACAGATTGAAACCTAAAAATGAAAACGGTTACTGCAAACGAACGGTTTAACCTTGAAGAACGAAATTTGGTGAGCCAAGTGGTTTTGGTGTACTGATCATTACCCGAAAGAATCATCAAGATTGGGTGAAAAAATGTTTTCTGAGATTTCAGGCAACTCGTAGTTTTTTGGAAGCTTGGCAACCCCTTTCCATGAAAGGGATTTTCGCCAGTCTCTGATTAGGGCTACATCAACAGCAAACAAACCATAGAGATAGAACTTGAAACTGCTTTATTGTGTCAAGTTTCAAAGAGCTAGCACAAACCGTGTTTGATTTAGAGTTCCAAATACATGTATCAACAGGAGAAAACAGATTGAAACCTAAAAATGAAAACGGTTACTGCAAACGAACGGTTTAACCTAGAAGAACGAAATTTGGTGAGCCAAGTGGTTTTGGTGTACTGATCATTACCTGAAAGAATCATCAAGATTGGGTGAAAAAATGTTTGCTGAGATTTCAGGCAACTCGTAGTTTTTTGGAAGCTTGGCAACCCCTTTCCATGAAAGGGATTTTCCCCAGTCTCTGTTTAGGGCTACTTCAACAGCAAACAAACCATAGAGATAGAACTTGAAACTGCTTTATTGTGTCAAGTTTCAAAGAGCTAGCACAAACCGTGTTTGATTTAGAGTTCCAAATACATGTATCCCTATAGGAGAAAACAGAGTGAAACCTAAAAATGAAAACGGTTACTGCAAACGAACGGTTAACCTAGAAGAACGAAATTTGGTGAGCCAAGTGGTTTTGGTGTACTGATCATTACCTGAAAAAATCATCAAGATTGGGTGAAAAAATGTTTGCTGTGATTTCAGGCAACTCGTAGTTTTTTGGAAGCTTGGCAACCCCTTTCCATGAAAGTGATTTTCGCCAGTCTCTGCTTAGGGATACATCAACAGCAAACAAACCATAGAGATAGAACTTGAAACTGCTTTATTGTGTCAAGTTTCAAAGTGCTAGCACAAACCGTGTTTGATTTAGAGTTCCAAATACATGTATCCCTATAGGAGAAAACAGATTGAAACCTAAAAATGAAAACGGTTACTGCAAACGAACGGTTTAACCTAGAAGAACGAAATTTGGTGAGCCAAGTGGTTTTGGTGTACTGATCATTACCTGAAAGAATCATCAAGATTGGGTGAAAAAAAGTTTGCTGAGCTTTCAGGCAACTCGTAGTTTTTTGGAAGCTTGGCAATCCCTTTCCATGAAAGTGGTTTTCGCCAGTCTCTGCTTAGGGCTACTTCAACAGCAAACAAACCATAGAGATAGAACTTGAAACTGCTTTATTGTGTCCAGTTTCAAAGAGCTAGCACAAACCGTGTTTGATTTAGAGTTCCAAATACATGTATCCCTATAGGAGAAAACAGATTGAAACCTAAAAATGAAAACGGTTACTGCAAACGAACGGTTTAACCTTGAAGAACGAAATTTGGTGAGCCAAGTGGTTTTGGTGTACTGATCATTACCTGAAAGAATCATCAAGATTGGGTGAAAATATGTTTGCTGAGATTTCAGGCAACTCGTAGTTTTTTGGAAGCTTGGCAACCCCTTTCCATGAAAGTGATTTTCGCGAGTCTCTGCTTAGGGCTATATCAACAGCAAACAAACCATAGAGATAGAACTTGAAACTGCTTTATTGTGTCAAGTTTCAAAGAGCTAGCAGAAACCATGTTTGATTTAGAGTTCCAAATACATATATCCCTACAGGAGAAAACAGATTGAAACCTAAAAATGAAAACGGTTACTGCAAACGAACGGTTTAACCTTGAAGAACGAAATTTGGTGAGCCAAGTGGTTTTGGTGTACTGATCATTACCTGAAAGAATCATCAAGATTGGGTGAAAAAATGTTTGCTGAGATTTCAGTCAACTCGTAGTTTTTTGGAAGCTTGGCAACCACTTTCCATGAAAGGGATTTTTGCCAGTATCTGCTTATGGCTACATCAACAGCAAACAAACCATAGAGATAGAACTTGAAACTGCTTTATTGTGTCAAGTTTCAAAGAGCTAGCACAAACCGTGTTTGATTTAGAGTTCCAAATACATGTATGCCTATAGGAGAATAGAGAGTGAAACCTAAAAATGAAAACGGTTACTGCAAATGAACGGTTTAACCTAGAAGAACGAAATTTGGTGAGCCAAGTGGTTTTGGTGTACTGATCATTACCTGAAAGAATCATCAAGATTGGGTGAAAAAATGTTTGCTGAGATTTCAGTCAACTCCTAGTTTTTTGGAAGCTTGGCAACCACTTTCCATGAAAGTGATTTTTGCCAGTATTTGCTTATGGCTACATCAACAGCAAACAAACCATAGAGATAGAACTTGAAACTGCTTTATTGTGTCAAGTTTCAAAGAGCTAGCACAAACCGTGTTTGATTTAGAGTTCCAAATACATGTATGCCTATAGCAGAATAGAGAGTGAAACCTAAAAATGAAAACGGTTACTGCAAATGAAATGTTTAACCTAGAAGAACGAAATTTGGTGAGCCAAGTGGTTTTGGTGTACTGATCATTACCTGAAAGAATCATCAAGATTGGGTGAAAAAATGTTTGCTGAGATTTCAGGCAACTCGTAGTTTTTTGGAAGCTTGGCAACCCCTTTCCATGAAAGTGATTTTCGCCAGTCTCTGCTTAGGGCTACATCAACAGCAAACAAACCATAAAGATAGAACTTGAAACTGCTTTATTGTGTCAAGTTTCAAAGAGCTAGCACAAACCGTGTTTGATTTAGAGTTCCAAATACATGTATCCCTATAGGAGAAAACAGAGTGAAACTTAAAAATGAAAACGGTTACTGCAAACGAACGGTTTAACCTAGAAGAACGAAATTTGGTGAGCCAAGTGGTTTTGGTGTACTGATCATTACCTGAAAGAATCATCAAGATTGGGTGTAAAATGTTTGCTGAGATTTCAGGTAACTCGTAGTTTTTTGGAAGCTTGGCAACCCCTTTCCATGAAAGTGATTTTTGCCAGTATCTGCTTAGGGCTACATCAACAGCAAACAAACCATAAGGATAGAACTTGAAACTGCTTTATTGTTCCAAGTTTCAAAGAGCTAGCACAAACCGTGTTTGATTTAGAGTTCCAAATACATGTATCCCTATAGGAGAAAACAGAATGAAACCTAAAAATGAAAACGGTTACTGCAATCGTACGGTTTAACCTAGAAGAACGAAATTTGGTGAGCCAAGTGGTTTTGGTGTACTGATCATTACCTGAAAGAATCATCAAGATTGGGTGAAAAAATGTTTGCTGAGATTTCAGGTAACTCGTAGTTTTTTGGAAGCTTGGCAACCCCTTTCCATGAAAGTGATTTTTGCCAGTATCTGCTTAGGGCTACATCAACAGCAAACAATCCATAAGGATAGAACTTGAAACTGCTTTATTGTGTCAAGTTTCAAAGAGCTAGCACAAACCGTGTTTGATTTAGAGTTCCAAATATATGTATGCCTCTAGAAGAAAACAGAGTGAAACCTAAAAATGAAAACGGTTTCTGCAAATGAACGGTTTAACCTAGAAGAACGAAATTTGGTGAGCCAAGTGGTTTTGGTGTACTGATCATTACCTGAAAGAATCATCAAGATTGGGTGAAAAAATGTTTGCTGAGATTTCAGGCAACTCGTAGTTTTTTGGAAGCTTGGCAACCCCTTTCCATGAAAGTGGTTTTCGCCAGTCTCTGCTTAGGGCTACTTCAACAGCAAACAAACCATAGAGATAGAACTTGAACCTGCTTTATTGTGTCAAGTTTCAAAGAGCTAGCAAAAACCGTGTTTGATTTAGAGTTCCAAATACATGTATCCCTACAGGAGAAAACAGATTGAAACCTAAAAATGAAAACGGTTACTGCAAACGAACGGTTTAACCCTGAAGAACGAAATTTGGTGAGCCAAGTGGTTTTGGTGTACTGATCATTACCTGAAAGAATCATCAAGATTGGGTGAAAAAATGTTTGCTGAGATTTCAGGCAACTCGTAGTTTTTTGGAAGCTTGGCAACCCCTTTCCATGAAAGTGGTTTTCGCCAGTCTCTGCTTAGGGCTACTTCAACAGCAAACAAACCATAGTGATAGAACTTGAACCTGCTTTATTGTGTCAAGTTTCAAAGAGCTAGCACAAACCGTGTTTGATGTAGAGTTCCAAATACATGTATCCCTACAGGAGAAAACAGATTGAAACCTAAAAATGAAAACGGTTACTGCAAACGAACGGTTTAACCTTGAAGAACGAAATTTGGTGAGCCAAGTGGTTTTGGTGTACTGATCATTACCCGAAAGAATCATCAAGATTGGGTGAAAAAATGTTTTCTGAGATTTCAGGCAACTCGTAGTTTTTTGGAAGCTTGGCAACCCCTTTCCATGAAAGTGATTTTCGCCAGTCTCTGATTAGGGCTACATCAACAGCAAACAAACCATAGAGATAGAACTTGAAACTGCTTTATTGTGTCAAGTTTCAAAGAGCTAGCACAAACCGTGTTTGATTTAGAGTTCCAAATACATGTATCAACAGGAGAAAACAGATTGAAACCTAAAAATGAAAACGGTTACTGCAAACGAACGGTTTAACCTAGAAGAACGAAATTTGGTGAGCCAAGTGGTTTTGGTGTACTGATCATTACCTGAAAGAATCATCAAGATTGGGTGAAAAAATGTTTGCTGAGATTTCAGGCAACTCGTAGTTTTTTGGAAGCTTGGCAACCCCTTTCCATGAAAGGGATTTTCCCCAGTCTCTGTTTAGGGCTACTTCAACAGCAAACAAACCATAGAGATAGAACTTGAAACTGCTTTATTGTGTCAAGTTTCAAAGAGCTAGCACAAACCGTGTTTGATTTAGAGTTCCAAATACATGTATCCCTATAGGAGAAAACAGAGTGAAACCTAAAAATGAAAACGGTTACTGCAAACGAACGGTTAACCTAGAAGAACGAAATTTGGTGAGCCAAGTGGTTTTGGTGTACTGATCATTACCTGAAAAAATCATCAAGATTGGGTGAAAAAATGTTTGCTGTGATTTCAGGCAACTCGTAGTTTTTTGGAAGCTTGGCAACCCCTTTCCATGAAAGTGATTTTCGCCAGTCTCTGCTTAGGGATACATCAACAGCAAACAAACCATAGAGATAGAACTTGAAACTGCTTTATTGTGTCAAGTTTCAAAGTGCTAGCACAAACCGTGTTTGATTTAGAGTTCCAAATACATGTATCCCTATAGGAGAAAACAGATTGAAACCTAAAAATGAAAACGGTTACTGCAAACGAACGGTTTAACCTAGAAGAACGAAATTTGGTGAGCCAAGTGGTTTTGGTGTACTGATCATTACCTGAAAGAATCATCAAGATTGGGTGAAAAAAAGTTTGCTGAGCTTTCAGGCAACTCGTAGTTTTTTGGAAGCTTGGCAATCCCTTTCCATGAAAGTGGTTTTCGCCAGTCTCTGCTTAGGGCTACTTCAACAGCAAACAAACCATAGAGATAGAACTTGAAACTGCTTTATTGTGTCCAGTTTCAAAGAGCTAGCACAAACCGTGTTTGATTTAGAGTTCCAAATACATGTATCCCTATAGGAGAAAACAGATTGAAACCTAAAAATGAAAACGGTTACTGCAAACGAACGGTTTAACCTTGAAGAACGAAATTTGGTGAGCCAAGTGGTTTTGGTGTACTGATCATTACCTGAAAGAATCATCAAGATTGGGTGAAAATATGTTTGCTGAGATTTCAGGCAACTCGTAGTTTTTTGGAAGCTTGGCAACCCCTTTCCATGAAAGTGATTTTCGCGAGTCTCTGCTTAGGGCTATATCAACAGCAAACAAACCATAGAGATAGAACTTGAAACTGCTTTATTGTGTCAAGTTTCAAAGAGCTAGCAGAAACCATGTTTGATTTAGAGTTCCAAATACATATATCCCTACAGGAGAAAACAGATTGAAACCTAAAAATGAAAACGGTTACTGCAAACGAACGGTTTAACCTTGAAGAACGAAATTTGGTGAGCCAAGTGGTTTTGGTGTACTGATCATTACCTGAAAGAATCATCAAGATTGGGTGAAAAAATGTTTGCTGAGATTTCAGTCAACTCGTAGTTTTTTGGAAGCTTGGCAACCACTTTCCATGAAAGGGATTTTTGCCAGTATCTGCTTATGGCTACATCAACAGCAAACAAACCATAGAGATAGAACTTGAAACTGCTTTATTGTGTCAAGTTTCAAAGAGCTAGCACAAACCGTGTTTGATTTAGAGTTCCAAATACATGTATGCCTATAGGAGAATAGAGAGTGAAACCTAAAAATGAAAACGGTTACTGCAAATGAACGGTTTAACCTAGAAGAACGAAATTTGGTGAGCCAAGTGGTTTTGGTGTACTGATCATTACCTAAAAGAATCATCAAGATTGGGTGAAAAAATGTTTGCTGAGATTTCAGGCAACTCATAGTTTTTTGGAAGCTTGGCAACCCCTTTCCATGTAAGTTATTTTCGCCAGTCTCTGCTTAGGGCTACATCAACAGCAAACAAACCATAGAGATAGAACTTGAAACTGCTTTATTGTGTCAAGTTTCAAAGAGCTAGCACAAACCGTGTTTGATTTAGAGTTCCAAATACATGTATCCCTATAGGAGAAAACAGAGTGAAACTTAAAAATGAAAACGGTTACTGCAAACGAACGGTTTAACCTAGAAGAACGAAATTTGGTGAGCCAAGTGGTTTTGGTGTACTGATCATTACCTGAAAGAATCATCAAGATTGGGTGAAAAAATGTTTGCTGAGATTTCAGGTAACTCGTAGTTTTTTGGAAGCTTGGCAACCCCTTTCCATGAAAGTGATTTTTGCCAGTATCTGCTTAGGGCTACATCAACAGCAAACAAACCATAAGGATAGAACTTGAAACTGCTTTATTTTTCCAAGTTTCAAAGAGCTAGCACAAACCGTGTTTGATTTAGAGTTCCAAATACATGTATCCCTATAGGAGAAAACAGAATGAAACCTAAAAATGAAAACGGTTACTGCAATCGTACGGTTTAACCTAGAAGAACGAAATTTGGTGAGCCAAGTGGTTTTGGTGTACTGATCATTACCTGAAAGAATCATCAAGATTGGGTGAAAAAATGTTTGCTGAGATTTCAGGTAACTCGTAGTTTTTGGGAAGCTTGGCAACCCCTTTCCATGAAAGTGATTTTTGCCAGTATCTGCTTAGGGCTACATCAACAGCAAACAAACCATAAGGATAGAACTTGAAACTGCTTTATTGTGTCAAGTTTCAAAGAGCTAGCACAAACCGTGTTTGATTTAGAGTTCCAAATACATGTATGCCTCTAGGAGAAAACAGAGTGAAACCTAAAAATGAAAACGGTTACTGCAAATGAACGGTTTAACCTAGAAGAACGAAATTTGGTGAGCCAAGTGGTTTTGGTGTACTGATCATTACCTGAAAGAATCATCAAGATTGGGTGAAAAAATGTTTGCTGAGATTTCAGGCAACTCGTAGTTTTTTGGAAGCTTGGCAACCCCTTTCCATGAAAGTGGTTTTCGCCAGTCTCTGCTTAGGGCTACTTCAACAGCAAACAAACCATAGAGATAGAACTTGAACCTGCTTTATTGTGTCAAGTTTCAAAGAGCTAGCACAAACCGTGTTTGATTTAGAGTTCCAAATACATGTATCAACAGGAGAAAACAGATTGAAACCTAAAAATGAAAACGGTTACTGCAAACGAACGGTTTAACCCTGAAGAACGAAATTTGGTGAGCCAAGTGGTTTTGGTGTACTGATCATTACCTGAAAGAATCATCAAGATTGGGTGAAAAAATGTTTGCTGAGATTTCAGGCAACTCGTAGTTTTTTGGAAGCTTGGCAACCCCTTTCCATGTAAGTTATTTTCGCCAGTCTCTGCTTAGGGCTACATCAACAGCAAACAAACCATAGAGATAGAACTTGAAACTGCTTTATTGTGTCAAGTTTCAAAGAGCTAGCACAAACCGTGTTTGATTTAGAGTTCCAAATACATGTATCCCTATAGGAGAAAACAGAGTGAAACTTAAAAATGAAAACGGTTACTGCAAACGAACGGTTTAACCTAGAAGAACGAAATTTGGTGAGCCAAGTGGTTTTGGTGTACTGATCATTACCTGAAAGAATCATCAAGATTGGGTGAAAAAATGTTTGCTGAGATTTCAGGTAACTCGTAGTTTTTTGGAAGCTTGGCAACCCCTTTCCATGAAAGTGATTTTTGCCAGTATCTGCTTAGGGCTACATCAACAGCAAACAAACCATAAGGATAGAACTTGAAACTGCTTTATTGTTCCAAGTTTCAAAGAGCTAGCACAAACCGTGTTTGATTTAGAGTTCCAAATACATGTATCCCTATAGGAGAAAACAGAATGAAACCTAAAAATGAAAACGGTTACTGCAATCGTACGGTTTAACCTAGAAGAACGAAATTTGGTGAGCCAAGTGGTTTTGGTGTACTGATCATTACCTGAAAGAATCATCAAGATTGGGTGAAAAAATGTTTGCTGAGATTTCAGGTAACTCGTAGTTTTGGGGAAGCTTGGCAACCCCTTTCCATGAAAGTGATTTTTGCCAGTATCTGCTTAGGGCTACATCAACAGCAAACAAACCATAAGGATAGAACTTGAAACTGCTTTATTGTGTCAAGTTTCAAAGAGCTAGCACAAACCGTGTTTGATTTAGAGTTCCAAATACATGTATGCCTCTAGGAGAAAACAGAGTGAAACCTAAAAATGAAAACGGTTACTGCAAATGAACGGTTTAACCTAGAAGAACGAAATTTGGTGAGCCAAGTGATTTTGGTGTACTGATCATTACCTGAAAGAATCATCAAGATTGGGTGAAAAAATGTTTGCTGAGATTTCAGGCAACTCGTAGTTTTTTGGAAGCTTGGCAACCCCTTTCCATGAAAGTGGTTTTCGCCAGTCTCTGCTTAGGGCTACTTCAACAGCAAACAAACCATAGAGATAGAACTTGAACCTGCTTTATTGTGTCAAGTTTCAAAGAGCTAGCACAAACCGTGTTTGATTTAGAGTTCCAAATACATGTATCAACAGGAGAAAACAGATTGAAACCTAAAAATGAAAACGGTTACTGCAAACGAACGGTTTAACCCTGAAGAACGAAATTTGGTGAGCCAAGTGGTTTTGGTGTACTGATCATTACCTGAAAGAATCATCAAGATTGGGTGAAAAAATGTTTGCTGAGATTTCAGGCAACTCGTAGTTTTTTGGAAGCTTGGCAACCCCTTTCCATGAAAGGGATTTTCGCCAGTCTCTGATTAGGGCTACATCAACAGCAAACAAACCATAGAGATAGAACTTGAAACTGCTTTATTGTGTCAAGTTTCAAAGAGCTAGCACAAACCGTGTTTGATTTAGAGTTCCAAATACATGTATCCCTATTCGAGAAAACAGAGTGAAACCTAAAAATGAAAACGGTTACTGCAAACAAACGGTTGAACCTAGAAGAACGAAATTTGGTGAGCCAAGTAGTTTTGGTGTACTGATCATTACCTGAAAGAATGATCAAGATTCGGTGAAAAAAATATTCTGAGATTTCAGGCAACTCGTTGTTTTTTGGAATCTCGGCAACCCCTTTCCATTAAAGTGATTTTCGCCAGTCTCTGCTTAGGGCTACATCAACAGCAAACAAACCATAGAGATAGAACTTGAATCTGCTTTATTGTGTCAAGTTTCAAAAAGCTAGCACAAACCGTGTTTGATTTAGAGTTTCAAATACATGTATCCCTATAGGAGAAAACAGAGTGAAACCTAAAAATGAAAACGGTTACTGCAGAGGAACGGTTTAACTTAGAAGAACAAAATTTGGTGAGCCAAGTGGTTTTGGTGTACTGATCATTACCTGAAAGAATCACCAAGATTGTGTGAAAAAAATGTTTGCTGAGATTTCAGGCAACTCGTAGTTTTTTGGAAGCTTGGCAACCCCTATCCATGAAAGTGATTTTCGCCTGTCCCTGCTTAGGGATACATCAACAGCAAACAAACCATAGAGATAGAACTTGAAACTGCTTTATTGTGTCAAGTTTCAAAGAGCTAGCAAAAACAGTGTTTGATTTAGAGGTCCAAAAACATGTATCCCTACAGGAGAAAACAGAGTGAAACCTAAAAATGAAAACAGTTACTGCAAACGAACGGTTTAACCTAAAAGAACGAAATTTGGTGAGCCAAGTGGTTTTGGTGTACTGATCATTACCTGAAAGAATCATCAAGATTGGGTGAAAAAATGTTTGCTGAGATTTCAGTCAACTCGTTGTTTTTTGGAAGCTTGGCAACCACTTTCCATGAAAGTGATTTTTGCCAGTATCTGCTTATGGCTACATCAACAGCAAACAAACCATAGAGATAGAACTTGAAACTGCTTTATTGTGTCAAGTTTCAAAGAGCTAGCACAAACCGTGTTTGATTTAGAGTTCCAAATACATGTATGCCTATAGGAGAATAGAGAGTGAAACCTAAAAATGAAAACGGTTACTGCAAATGAAATGTTTAACCTAGAAGAACGAAATTTGGTGAGCCAAGTGGTTTTGGTGTACTGATCATTACCTGAAAGAATCATCAAGATTGGGTGAAAAAATGTTTGCTGAGATTTCAGGCAACTCGTAGTTTTTTGGAAGCTTGGCAACCCCTTTCCATGAAAGTGATTTTCGCCAGTCTCTGCTTAGGGCTACATCAACAGCAAACAAACCATAAAGATAGAACTTGAAACTGCTTTATTGTGTCAAGTTTCAAAGAGCTAGCACAAACCGTGTTTGATTTAGAGTTCCAAATACATGTATCCCTATAGGAGAAAACAGAGTGAAACTTAAAAATGAAAACGGTTACTGCAAACGAACGGTTTAACCTAGAAGAACGAAATTTGGTGAGCCAAGTGGTTTTGGTGTACTGATCATTACCTGAAAGAATCATCAAGATTGGGTGAAAAAATGTTTGCTGAGATTTCAGGTAACTCGTAGTTTTTTGGAAGCTTGGCAACCCCTTTCCATGAAAGTGATTTTTGCCAGTATCTGCTTAGGGCTACATCAACAGCAAACAAACCATAAGGATAGAACTTGAAACTGCTTTATTGTGTCAAGTTTCAAAGAGCTAGCACAAACCGTGTTTGATTTAGAGTTCCAAATACATGTATGCCTATAGCAGAATAGAGAGTGAAACCTAAAAATGCAAACGGTTACTGCAAATGAAATGTTTAACCTAGAAGAACGAAATTTGGTGAGCCAAGCGGTTTTGGTGTACTGATCATTACCTGAAAGAATCATCAAGATTGGGTGAAAAAATGTTTGCTGGGATTTCAGGCAACTCGCAGTTTTTTGGAAGCTTGGCAACCCCTTTCCATGAAAGGGATTTTCGCCAGTCTCTGATTAGGGCTACATCAACAGCAAACAAACCATAGAGATAGAACTTGAAACTGCTTTATTGTGTCAAGTTTCAAAGAGCTAGCACAAACCGTGTTTGATTTAGAGATCCAAATACATGTATCCCTATTCGAGAAAACAGAGTGAAACCTAAAAATGAAAACGGTTACTGCAAACGAACGGTTTAACCTAGAAGAAAGAAATTTGGTGAGCCAAGTGGTTTTGGTGTACTGATCATTACCTGAAAGAATCATCAAGATTGGGTGAAAAAATGTTTGCTGAGATTTCAGGCAACTCGTAGTTTTTTGGAAGCTTGGCAACCCCTTTCCATGAAAGTGATTTTCCCCAGTCTCTGTTTAGGGCTACTTCAACAGCAAACAAACCATAGAGATAGAACTTGAAACTGCTTTATTGTGTCAAGTTTCAAAGAGCTAGCACAAACCGTGTTTGATTTAGAGTTCCAAATACATGTATCCCTATAGGAGAAAACAGAGTGAAACCTAAAAATGAAAACGGTTACTGCAAACGAACGGTTAACCTAGAAGAACGAAATTTGGTGAGCCAAGTGGTTTTGGTGTACTGATCATTACCTGAAAAAATCATCAAGATTGGGTGAAAAAATGTTTGCTGTGATTTCAGGCAACTCGTAGTTTTTTGGAAGCTTGGCAACCCCTTTCCATGAAAGTGATTTTCGCCAGTCTCTGCTTAGGGATACATCAACAGCAAACAAACCATAGAGATAGAACTTGAAACTGCTTTATTGTGTCAAGTTTCAAAGTGCTAGCACAAACCGTGTTTGATTTAGAGTTCCAAATACATGTATCCCTATAGGAGAAAACAGATTGAAACCTAAAAATTAAAACGGTTACTGCAAACGAACGGTTTAACCTAGAAAAACGAAATTTGGTGAGCCAAGTGGTTTTGGTGTACTGATCATTACCTGAAAGAATCATCAAGATTGGGTGAAAAAAAGTTTGCTGAGCTATCAGGCAACTCGTAGTTTTTTGGAAGCTTGGCAACCCCTTTCCATGAAAGTGGTTTTCGCCAGTCTCTGCTTAGGGCTACTTCAACAGCAAACAAACCATAGAGATAGAACTTGAAACTGCTTTATTGTGTCCAGTTTCAAAGAGCTAGCACAAACCGTGTTTGATTTAGAGTTCCAAATACATGTATTTCTATAGGAGAAAACAGATTGAAACCTAAAAATGAAAACGGTTACTGCAAACGAACGGTTTAACCTTGAAGAACGAAATTTGGTGAGCCAAGTGGTTTTGGTGTACTGATCATTACCTGAAAGAATCATCAAGATTGGGTGAAAATATGTTTGCTGAGATTTCAGGCAACTCGTAGTTTTTTGGAAGCTTGGCAACCCCTTTCCATGAAAGTGATTTTCGCCAGTCTCTGATTAGGGCTACATCAACAGCAAACAAACCATAGAGATAGAACTTGAAACTGCTTTATTGTGTCAAGTTTCAAAGAGCTAGCACAAACCATGTTTGATTTAGAGTTCCAAATACATGTATCCCTATAGGAGAAAACAGAGTGAAACCTAAAAATGAAAACGCTTACTGCAAACGAACGGTTTAACCTAGAAGAACGAAATTTGGTGAGCCAAGTGGTTTTGGTGTACTGATCATTACCTGAAAGAATCATCAAGATTGGGTGAAAAAATGTTTGCTGAGATTTCAGGAAACTCGTAGTTTTTTGGAAGCTTGGCAACCCCTTTCCATGAAAGTGATTTTCGCCAGTCTCTCCTTAGGGCTACATCAACAGAAAACAAACCATAGAGATAGAACTTGAAACTGCTTTATTGTGTCAAGTTTCAAACAGCTAGCACAAACCGTGTTTGATTTAGAGTTCCAAATACATGTATGCCTATAGGAGAAAACAGAGTGAAACCTAAAAATGAAAACGGTTACTGCAAACGAACGGTTTAACCTAGAAGAACGATATTTGGTGAGCCAAGTGGTTTTTTGTACTGATCATTACCTGAAAGAATCATCAAGATTGGGTGAATAAATGTTTGCTGAGATTTCAGGCAACTCGTAGTTTTTTGGAAGCTTGGAAACCTCTTTCCACGAAAGTGATTTTCGCCAGTCTCTATCTTAGGGCTACATCAACAGCAAACAAACCAAAGAGATAGAACTTGAAACTGCTTTATTGTGTCAAGTTTCAAAGAGCTAGCAGAAACCGTGTTTGATTTAGAGTTCCAAATACATGTATCCCTATAGGAGAAAACAGAGTGAAACCTAAAAATGAAAACGGTTACTGCAAAGGAACGGTTGAACCTAGAAGAACGAAATTTGGTGAGCCAAGTGGTTTTGGTGTACTGATCATTACCTGAAAGAATCATCAAGATTGGGTGAAAAAATGTTTGCTGAGATTTCAGGCAACTCGTTGTTTTTTGGAAGCTTGGCAACCCTTTTCCATTAAAATGATGTACGCCAGTCTCTGTTTAGGGCTACATCAACAGCAAACAAACCATAGAGATAGAACTTAAAACTGCTTTATTTTGTCAAGTTTCAAAGAGCTAGCACAAACCGTGTTTGATTTAGAGTTCCCAATACATGTATGCCTATAGGAGAAAACAGAGTGAAACCTAAAAATGAAAACGGTTAATGCAAATGAACGGTCTAACATAAAAGAACGAAATTTGGTGAGCCAAGTGGTTTTTGTGTACTGATCATTACCTGAAAGAATCATCAAGATTGGGTGAAAAAATGTTTGCTGAAATTTCAGGCAACTCGTAGTTTTTTGGAAGCTTGGCAACC
>NC_135483.1:84653782-84710443 GCF_052094955.1 Ictidomys tridecemlineatus
TTTTCCATGAAAGTGATTCTCGCCAGTCTCCTGCTTAGGGGCTACATCAACAGCAAAACAAACCATAGAGATAGAAATTGAAACTGCTTTATTGGGTCAAGTTTCAAAGAGTTAGCACAAACCGTTTTTGATTTAGAGTTCCAAATACATGTAACCGTATAGGTGAAAAGAGAGTGAAACCTCAATATGAAAACGGTTACTGCAAACGAACGGTTTAACCTAGAAGAACGAAATTTGGTGAGGCAAGTGGAATTGGTGTACTGATCATTCCCTGAAAGTATCATCAAGATTGGGTTAAAAAGTGTTTGCTGAGAATTCAGGCAATTCGTAGTTTTCTGGAACCTTGGCAATCCCTTTCCATGAAAGTGATTCTCGCCAGTCTCTGCTTAGGGCGACATCAACAGCAAACAAACCATAGAGATAGAACTCGAAACTGCTTTATTGTGTCACGTTTCAAAGAGCTAGCACAAACCGTGTTTGATTTAGAATTCCAAATACATGTATCCTTATAGGAGAAAACAGAATGAAACCTCAAAATGAAAACGGTTACTGCAAACGAACGGTTTAACTTAGAAGAACGAAATTTGGTGAGCCAAGTGGGATTGCTGTACTGATCATTCCCTGAAAGTATCATCAAGATTGGGTGAATAAGTGTTTGGTGAGATTTCAGGCAACTCATAGTTTTCTGGAAGCTTGGCAACCACTTTCCATGAAAGTGATTCTCGCCAGTCTCTGCTTTGGGCTACATCAACAGCAAACAAACCATAGAGATAGAACTTGAAACTGCTTTATTTTGTCAAGTTTCAAAGAGCTAGCACAAACCGTGTTTGATTTAGAGTTCCAAATACATGTATCTGTATAGGATAAAACAGAGTGAAACCTCAAAATGAAAACGGTTAGTGCAAATCAACGGTTTAACCTAGAAGAACGAAATTCGGTGAGCCAAGTGGGATTGGTGTACTGATCATTCCCTTAAAGTATCATCAAGATTGGTTGAAAAAGATTTCAGGCAACTCGTAGTTTTCTGAAAGGTTGGCAACCCCTTTCCATGAAAGGGAATCTCACCTGTCTCTGCTTAGGGCTACATCAACAGCAAACAAACCATACAAATAGAACTTGAAACTGCTTTATTGTGTCAAGTTTCAAAGAGCTAGCACAAACCGTATTTGATTTAGAGTTCCAAATACATGTATCCGTATAGGAGGTAACAGAGTGAAACCTCAAACTGAAAACGGTTACTGCAAATGAACGGTATAACCTAGAAGAACGAAATTTGGTGAGCCAAGTTGGATTGGTGTACTGATCATTCCCTGAAAGTATCATCAAGATTGGGTGAAAAAGTGTTTGCTGAGATTTCAGGCAACTCGTAGTTTTCTGGAAGCGAGGCAACCCCTTTCCATGAAAGTGATTCTCGCAAGTCTCTGCTTAGGGCTACATCAACAGCAAAAAAACCAAAGAGATAGAACTTGAAACTGCTTTATTGTTTCAAGTTTCAAAGAGCTAGCACAAACCGTGTTAGATTTAGAGTTCCAAATCCATGTATCCGTATAGGAGAAAACAGAGTGAAACCTCGAAATGAAAACGGTTACTGCAAACGAACGGTTTACCCTAGAAGAACGAAATTTGGTGAGCCAAGTGGGAGTGGTGTACTGATCATTCCCGGAAAGTATCATCAAGATTGGTTGAAAAAGTGTTTGCTGAGATTTCAGGCAACTCGTAGTTTTCTGGAAGCTTGGTAACCCCTTTCCATGAAAGTGATTCTCGCCAGTCTCTGCTTAGGGCTACATCAACAGCAAACAAACCATAGAGATAGAAATTGAAACTGCTTTATTGGGTCAAGTTTCAAAGAGTTAGCACAAACCGTTTTTGATTTAGAGTTCCAAATACATGTAACCGTATAGGTGAAAAGAGAGTGAAACCTCAATATGAAAACGGTTACTGCAAACGAACGGTTTAACCTAGAAGAACGAAATTTGGTGAGATCAGTGGGATTGGTGTACTGATCATTCCCTGAAAGTATCATCAAGACTGGGTAAAAAAGTTTTTGCTGAGATTTCAGGCTACTCGTAGTTTTCTGGAAGCTTGGCAACCCCTTTCCATGAAAGTGATTCTCGCCCGTCTCTGCTTAGGGCTACATGAACAGCAAACAAACCATAGAGATAGAACTTGAAACTGCTTTATTGGGTAAAGTTTAAAGAGCTAGCACAAACCGTGTTTGATTTAGAGTTCCAAATACATGTATTTGTTTAGGAGAATACAGAGTGAAACCTCAAAATGAAAACGGTTACTGCAAATGAACGCTTTAACCTAAAAGAACGAAATTTGGTGAGCCAAGTGGGATTGGTGTACTGATCATTCCCTGAAAGTATCATCAAGATTGGGTGAAAAAGTGTTTGCTGAGATTTCAGGCAACTCGCAGTTTTCTGGAACCTTGGCAACCCCTTTCCATGAAAGTGATTCTCGCCAGTCTCTGCTTAGGGCTACATTAACAGCAAACAAACCATAGAGACAGAACTTGAAACTGCTTTATTGGGACAAGTTTCAAAGAGTTGGCACGAACCGTGTTTGATTTAGAGTTCCAAATACATGTATCCGTATAGGAGAAAACAGAGTGAAACCTCAAAATGGAAATGGTTACTGCAAACGAACGGTTGAACCTAGAAGAACGAAATTAGGTGAGCCAAGTGGGATTGGTGTACTGATCATTCCCTGAAAGTATCATCAAGATTGGGTGAAAAAGATTTCAGGCAACTCGTAGTTTTCTGGAAGCTTGGCAACCCCTTTCCATGAAAGGGAATCTCGCCAGTCTATGCTTAGGGCTACATCAACAGCAAACAAACCATAGAGAGAGAACTTGAAACTGATTTATTATGTCAAGTTTCAAAGAGCTAGCAAAAACCATGTTGGTTTAGAGTTCCAAATACATGTATCCGTATAGGAGAATACAGAGTGAAACCTCAAAATGAAAACGGTTACTGCAAATGAACAATTTAACCTAGAAGAACAAAATTTGGTGAGCCAAGTGAGATTTTTGTACTGATCATTCCCTAAAAGTATCATCAAGATTGGGTGAAAAAGTGTTTGCTGAGATTTCAGGTAACTCGTTGTTTTCTGGAAGCTTGGCAACCCCTTTCCATGAAAGTCATTCTCGCCAGTCTCTGCTTAGGGCTACATAAACAGCAAATGAACCATAGAGATAGAACTTGAAAGTATTTTTTTTGTGTCAAGTTTCAAATAGCTTGCACAAACCGTGTTTGATTTAGAGTTCCAAATACATGTATTCGTAAAGGAGAAAAGAGAGTGAAACCTCAAAATGAAAACGGTTACTGCAAACGAACGGTTTAACCTAGAGGAACGAAATTTGGTGAGCCAAGTGGGATTGGTGTACTGATCATTCCCTGAAAATATTATCAAGATTTGGTGAAAAAGTGTTTCCTGAGATTTCAGGCAACTAGTAATTTTCTGGAAGCTTGGCAACCCCTTTCCATGAAAGGGATTCTCGCCAGTCTCTGCTTAGGGCTACATCAACAGCAAACAAACCATAGAGATAGAACTTGAAACTGCTTTATTGGGTCAAGTTTCAAAGAGCTGGCACAAACTGTGTTTGATTTAGAGTTCCAAATACATGTATTTCTATAGGAGAAAACAGAATGGCACCTCAAAATAAAAACGGATACGGCAAATGAACGGTTTAACCTAGAAGAACGAAATTTGGTGAGCCAAGTGGGATTGGTGTACTGATCATTCCTTGAAAGTATAATCAAGATTGGGTGAAAAAGTGTTTGCTGAGATTTCAGGCAACTCGTAGTTTTCTGGAAGCGAGGCAACCCCTTTCCATGAATGTGATTCTCGCTAGTCTCTGCTTAGGGCTACATCAACAGCAAAAAACCATAGAGATAGAACTTGAAACTGCTTTATTGTTTCAAGTTTCAAAGAGCTAGCACAAACCGTGTTAGATTTAGAGTTCCCAATCCATTTATCCGTATAAGAGAAAACAGAGTGAAACCTCGAAATGAAAACGGTTACTGCAAACGAACGGTTTACCCTAGAAGAACGAAATTTGGTGAGCCAAGTGGGAGTGGTGTACTGAACATTCCCGGAAAGTATCATCAAGATTGGGTGAAAAAGTGTTTGCTGAGATTTCAGGCAACTCGTAGTTTTCTGGAAGCTTGGTAGCCCCTTTCCATGAAAGTGATTCTCGCAAGTCTCTGCTTAGGGCTACATCAACAGCAAACAAACCATAGAGTTAGAAATTGAAACTGCTTTATTGGGTCAAGTTTCAAAGAGTTAGCTCAAACCGTGTTTGATTTAGAGTTCCGAATACATGTAACCGTATAGGAGAAAATAGAGTGAAACCTCAATATGAAAACGGTTACTGCAAACGAACGGTTTAACCTAGAAGAACGAAATTTGGTGAGATCAGTGTGAATGGTGTACTGATCATTCCCTGAAAGTATCATCAAGATTGGGTTAAAAAGATTTCAGGCAACTCGTAGTTTTCTGAAAGCTTGGCAACCCCTTTCCATGAAAGGGAATCTCGCCAGTCTATGCTTAGGGCTACATCAACAGCAAACAAACCATAGAGAGAGAACTTGAAACTGCTTTATTGTGTCAAGTTTCAAAGAGCTAGCAAAAACCATGTTGGTTTAGAGTTCCAAATACATGTATCCGTATAGGAGAATACAGAGTGAAACCTCAAAATGAAAACGGTTACTGCAAACGAACAATTTAACCTAGAAGAACAAAATTTGGTGAGCCAAGTGATATTTTTGTACTGATCATTTCCTGAAAGTATCATCAAGATTGGGTGAAAAAGTGTTTGCTGAGATTTCAGGTAATTCGTTGTTTTCTGGAAGATTGGCAACCCCTTTCCATGAAAGTCATTCTCGCCAGTCTCTGCTTAGGGCTACATAAACAGCAAACGAACAATAGAGATAGAACTTGAAAGTATTTTTTTGTGTCAAGTTTCAAATAGCTAGCACAAACCGTGTTTGATTTAGAGTTCCAAAGACTTGTATTGGTAAAGGAGAAAACAGAGTGAAACCTCAAAATGAAAACGGTTACTGCAAACGAACGGTTTAACCTAGAGGAACGAAATTTGGTGAGCCAAGTGGGATTGGTGTACTGATCATTCCCTGAAAGTATTATCAAGATTTGGTGAAAAAGTGTTTCCTGAGATTTCAGGCAACTAGTAGTTTTCTGGAAGCTTGGCAACCCCTTTCCATGAAAGGGATTCTCGCCAGTCTCTGCTTAGGGCTACATCAACAGCAAACAAACCATAGAGATAGAACTTGAAACTGCTTTATTGGGTCAAGTTTCAAAGAGCTGGCACAAACTGTGTTTGATTTAGAGTTCCAAATACATGTATTTCTATAGGAGAAAACAGAATGGCACCTCAAAATAAAAACGGATACGGCAAATGAACGGTTTAACCTAGAAGAACGAAATTTGGTGAGCCAAGTGGGATTCGTGTGCTGATAATTCCCTGAAAGTATCATCACGATTGGGTGAAAAAGTGTTTGCTGGATTTCAGGCAACTCGTAGTTTTCTGGAAGCTTGGCAACCTCTTTCCATAAAAGTGATTCTCGCCAGTCTCTGCTTAGGGCTAACATCAACAGCAAACAACCCATAGAGATAGAACTTGAAAGTGCTTTATTGTGTCAAGTTTCAAAGAGCTAGCACAAACCGTGTTTGATTTAGAGTTCCAAATGCATGTATCCGTATAGGAAAAAAACAGAGTGAAACCTCAAAATGAAAACGGTTACTGCAAATGAACGGTTTAACCTAGAAACAAAATTTCGTGAGCCAAGTGGGATTGGTGTACTGATCATTCCCTGAAAGTATCATCAAGATTGGGTGAAAAAGTGTTTGCTGAGATTTTAGGCAACTCGTAGTTTTCTAAAAGCTTGGCAACCCTTTCCATGAAAGTGATTCTCGCCAGTCTCTGCTAAGGGCTACATCAACAGCAAAGAAACCATAGAGATAGAACTGGAAATTGCTTTATTGGGTCAAGTTTCAAAGAGCTAGCACAAACCCTTTTTGATCTCGAGTTCCAAATACATGCATCCGGGTAGGAGAAAACAGAGTGAAACCTCAAAATGAAAATGGTTACTGCAACGGAACGGTTTAACCTAGAAGAACGAAATTTGGTGAGCCAAGTGGGATTGTTGTACTGATCATTCCCTGAAAGTATCATCAAGATTGGGTGAAAAAGTGTTTGCTGAGATTTTCAGGCAACTCGTAGTTTTCTGGAAGCTTTGCAACCCCTTTCCATTAAAGGGATTCTCGCCAGTCTCTGCATAGGGCTACATCAACAGCAAACAAACCATAGAGATAGAACTTGAAACTGCATTATTGGGTAAAGTTTCAAAGAGCTACCACAAACCGTGTTTGATTTAGAGTTCCAAATACATGTATCCGTATAGGAGAAAACAGAGTGAAACCTCAAAATGAAAACGGTTACTGCAAACGAACCGTTTAACCTAGAAGAACGAAATTTGGTGAGCCAAGTGGGATTGTTGTACTGATCATTACCTGAAAGTATCATCAAGATTGGGTGAAAAATTGTCTGCTGAGATTTTAGGAAACTCGTAATTTTTTGGAAGCTTGGCAACTCCTTTCCATGAAAGTGATTTTTGTCACTCTCTGCTTTGGGCTACATCAATAAAATACAAAATATAAAGATAGAACTTGAAACTACTTTCATTGCCAAGTTTCAAAAAGCTAGCACAAACCGTGTTTGCTTTAGAGTTCCAACTGCTTGTATCCATATTGAAGACATCAGAGTGAAACCTAAAAATAAAAACGGTTACTGAAAAAAAACGGTTTAACCTAGAAGAACGAAATTTGGTGAGCCAAATGGGATTTGTGTACTGATCATTACCTGAAAGTATCATCAAGATTGGGTGAAAAAATGATTGCTTAGATTTTAGGAAAACTCATAGTTTTTTGAAAGGTAGGCAAGCCCAATCAATTAAAGTGATTTTTGTCAGTCTCTGCTTGGGACTACATCAATATTAAACAAACCATAGACATAGAACGTAAAACTACTATATTTTGCGAAGTTTCAAAGAGCTATCACAAACCGTGTTTGATTTAGGGTTCCAACTACAAGTATCCATATTGAAGAAAACAGAGTGAAACCTATAAATGAAAACGGTTACTGCAAACGAATGTTTTAACCTAGAAGAACGAAATTAGGTGAGCCAGGTGGGATTGTTGTACTGATCATTACCTGAAAGTATCATCAAGATTGGGTGAAAAAATGATTGCTGAGATTTCAGGAAACTCGTAGTTTTTTGGAAGGTAGGCAACCCCTATCAATCAAAGTAATTTTTGTCAGTCTCTGCTTGGGCCTACATCAATAGGAAACAAACCATAAAGATACAACTTGAAACTACTTTCTTGTGCCAAGTTTCAAAGAGCTAGCACAATCCGTGTTTGATTTATAGTTCCAAATGCCTGTATCCATATTGAAGAAAACAGAGTGACACCTAAAACTGAAAACAGATACTGCAAATGAATGGTTAAACCTAGAAGAACGAAATTTGGTGAGCCAAGTGGGATTGGTGTACTGATCATTTCCTGAAAGTATCATCAAGATTGGTTGAAAAATGATTGCTGAGATTTCAGGAAACTTATAGTTTTTGAAACGTGGGCAACCCCTATCAGTGAAAGTGATTTATGTCAGTCCCTCCTTGGGACTACATCAATAGGAAACAAACCATAGAGATAGAACGTAAAAGTACTATATTGTGCCACGTTTCAAAGAGCTAGCAAAAACCGAGTTTTATTTAGAGATCCAACTGCATGTATCCATATTGAAGAAAATAGAGTGAAACCTAAAAATGAAAACGGTTACTGGAAACGAACGGTTTAACCTAGAAAAATGAAATTTGGTGAGCCAAGTGGGATTGTTGTACTGATCATTACCTGAAAGTATCATCAAGATTGGGTGAAAAAGTGTTTGCTGAGATTTTAGGAAACTCGTAGTTTTTCGGAAGCTTGGCAACCCCTTTTTATGAAAGAGATTTTCGTTAGTCTCTGCTTGGGGTTACATCAATAGGAAACAAACCATAAAGATAAAACTTGAAACTCCTTTCTTGTGCCAAGTTTCAAAGTGCTAGCAGAAACCGTGTTTGATTTAGAGTTACAAATGCCTGTATCCATATTGAATAAAACAGTGTGAAACCTAAAAATGAATAAGGCTACTGCAAATGAACGGTTTAACCTAGAAGAACTAAATTTGGTGAGCCATGTGGGATTAGTGTACTGATCCATTTCATGAAAGTATCATCAAAATTCGGTGAATAAATGTGTGCTGAAATTTCAGGAAACTCCTAATTTTTTGGTAGCTTGGCAACCCCTTTCCATGAATTTGATTTTCGTAAGTCTCTGCTTGGGACTACATCAATAGGAAACAAACCATAGATATAGAACTTAAAACTACTATATTGTGCCAAGTTTCAAAGAGATAGCACAAATTGTGTTTGATTTAGAGTTCCAACTGCATGTATCCATATTGAAGAAAACAGAGAGAAACCTAAAACTAAAACGGTTACTGCAAATGAACGGTTTAACCTAGAAGAATGAAATTGGGTGAGCCAAGTGGGATTGTTGTACTGATCATTACCTGAAAGTATCATCAAGATTGGGTGAAAAAGTGTTTGCTGAGATTTCAGGAAACTCGTAGTTTTTTGGAAGCTTGGCAACCCCTTTCAAAAAAAGATTTTCGTCAGTCTCTGCTTCGGGCTACATCAATAGAAAACAAACAATAAAGATACAACTTGAAACTACTTTATTGTGCCAAGTTTCAAAGAGCTAGCACAAACCGTATTTGATTTAGAGTTCCAAACTGCATGTATCCATATTTGAAGAAAACAGAGTGAAACCTAAAAAATGAAAACGGTTACCGCAAACGAACAGTTTAACTTAGAAGAATGAAATTTGGTGAGCCAAGTGGGATTGGTGTACTGATCAAACCTGAAAGTATCATCAAGATTGGGTGAAAAAGTGTTTGCTGAGATTTCAGGAAACTCGTAGTTTTTTGGAAGCTTGGTAACCCCTTCTCATGAAAGTGATTTTCGTCAGTCTCTGCTTGGAGCTACATCAATAGGAAACAAACCATAAAGATACAACTTTAAACTACATTCTTGTGCCAAGTTTCAAAGAGCTAGCACAAACCGTGTTTGATTTACAGTTCCAACTGCATGTATCTATGTTGAAGAAAACACGAGTGAAACCAAAAATGAAAACGGTTACTGCAAACGAACGGTTTAACCTAGAAGAACGAAATTTGGTGAGCCAAGTGGGATTGGTGTACTGATCATTACCTAAAAGTATCATCAAGATTGGTTTGAAAATGTTTGCTGAGAATTCAGGAAACCTCGTAATTTTTTGGATGCTTTGCAACCCCTTTCCATGAAAGGGATTTTCGTCAGTCTCTGTTTGGTTCTACATCAATAGGAAACAAACCATAAAGATAGAACTTCAAATTACTTTCTTTTGCAAAGTTTAAAGAGCTAGCACAAACTGTGTTTAATTTAGAGTTCCAACTGCATGTATCCATATTGAAGAAAACAGAGTGAAACCTAAAAATGAAAATGGTCACTGCAAACGAACGGTTTAACCTAGAAGAACGAAATTTGGTGAGCCAAGTGGGAATGGTGTACTGATCATTACCTGAAAGTATCATCAAGTTTGGGTGAAAAAATGATGCTGAAATTTCAAGAAACTCGTAGATTTTTTGAAGCTTGGCAACCCTTTCAAAAAAGGGATTTTCGTCAGTCTCTGCTTGGGGCTACATCAATAGGTAACAAACAATAAAGATAGAACTTGAAACTACTTTATTGTGCCAAGTTTCAAAGAGCTGCCACAAACCGTGTTTGATTTAGAGTTCCAACTGCATGTATCCATATTGAAGAAAACAGAGTGAAACCTAAAAATGAAAACGGTTACTGCAAACGAACGGTTTAACCTACAAGAACAAAATTTGGTGAGCCAAGTGGGATTGGTGTACTGATCTTTACCTGAAAGTGTCATCAAGTTTGGGTGGAAAAATGTTTTCTGAAATTTCAGGAAATTCGTAATTTTTTGGATGCTTGGCAACCCCTTTCCATGAAAGTGATTTTCCTCAGTCTCTGCTTAGGGCTACATCAATAGGAAACAAACCATAAAGATAGAACTTGAAACTACTTTCTTGTGCCAAGTTTCAAAGAGCTAGCACAAACCGTGTTTTATTTAGAGTTCCAAATGCATGTATCCATATTGAAGAAAACAGAGTGAAACCTAAAAATGAAAACGGTTACTGCAAACGAATGGTTTAACCAGAAGAACAAAATTTGGTGAGCCAAGTGGGATTGTTGTACTGATCATTACCTGAAATTATCATCAAGATTGGGTGAAAAATTGTCTGCTGAGATTTTAGGAAACTCGTAATTTTTTGGAAGCTTGGCAACCCCTTTCCATGAAAGTGATTTTTGTCAGTCTCTCCTTTGGGCTACATCAATAAAAATCAAACCATAAAGATAGAACTTGAAACTAATTTCATTGCCAAGTTTCAAAGCGCTAGCACAAACGTGTTTGCTTTAGAGTTCCAACTGCTTGTATCCATATTGAAGACATCAGAGTGAAACCTAAAAATGAAAACGGTTACTGAAAAAAAAAAAACGGTTTAACCTAGAAGAACTAAATTTGGTGAGCCATGTGGCATTGGTGTACTGATCATTACCTGAAATTATCATCAAGATTGGGTGAAAAAGTGTTTGCTGAGATTTCAGGAAACTCATAGTTTTTAGGAAGCTTGGCAACTCCTTTCAATGAAAGTGATTTTCGTCAGTCTCTGCTTTGAGCTACATCAATAGGAAACAAACCATAAAGATACAACTTAAAACTACATTCTTGTACCGAGTTTCAAAGAGCTATCACAAACCGAGTTGAATTTAGAGTTCCAACTGCATATATCCATATTGAAGAAAACAGAGTTAAACTAAAAACTAAAACGGTTACTGCAAATGAACGTTTAACCTAGAAGAATGAAATTTGGTGAGCCAAGTGGGATTGTTGTACTGATCATTACCTGAAAGTATCATCAAGATTGGGTGAAAAAGTGTTTGCTGAGATTTCAGGAAACTCGTAGTTTTTTGGAAGCTTGGCAACCCCTTTCAAAAAAAGATTTTCGTCAGTCTCTGCTTCGGGCTACATCAATAGAAAACAAACAATAAAGATACAACTTGAAACTACTTTATTGTGCCAAGTTTCAAAGAGCTAGCACAAACCGTATTTGATTTAGAGTTCCAACTGCATGTATCCATATTGAAGAAAACAGAGTGAAACCTAAAAAATGGAAAACGGTTACCGCAAACGAACAGTTTAACTTAGAAGAATGAAATTTGGTGAGCCAAGTGGGATTGGTGTACTGATCAAACCTGAAAGTATCATCAAGATTGGGTGAAAAAGTGTTTGCTGAGATTTCAGGAAACTCGTAGTTTTTTGGAAGCTTGGTAACCCCTTCTCATGAAAGTGATTTTCGTCAGTCTCTGCTTGGAGCTACATCAATAGGAAACAAACCATAAAGATACAACTTTAAACTACATTCTTGTGCCAAGTTTCAAAGAGCTAGCACAAACCGTGTTTGATTTACAGTTCCAACTGCATGTATCTATGTTGAAGAAAACAGAGTGAAACCAAAAAATGAAAACGGTTACTGCAAACGAACGGTTTAACCTAGAAGAACGAAATTTGGTGAGCCAAGTGGGATTGGTGTACTGATCATTACCTAAAAGTATCATCAAGATTGGTTTGAAAAATGTTTGCTGAGAATTCAGGAAACTCGTAATTTTTGGATGCTTTGCAACCCCTTTCCATGAAAGGGATTTTCGTCAGTCTCTGTTTGGTTCTACATCAATAGGAAACAAACCATAAAGATAGAACTTCAAATTACTTTCTTTTGCAAAGTTTAAAGAGCTAGCACAAACTGTGTTTAATTTAGAGTTCCAACTGCATGTATCCATATTGAAGAAAACAGAGTGAAAACCTAAAAATGAAAACCGGTCACTGCAAACGAACGGTTTAACCTAGAAGAACGAAATTTGGTGAGCCAAGTGGGAATGGGTGTACTGATCATTACCTGAAAGTATCATCAAGTTTGGGTGAAAAAATGATGCTGAAATTTCAAGAAACTCGTAGATTTTTTGAAGCTTGGCAACCCTTTCAAAAAGGGATTTTCGTCAGTCTCTGCTTGGGGCTACATCAATAGGTAACAAACAATAAAGATAGAACTTGAAACTACTTTATTGTGCCAAGTTTCAAAGAGCTGCCACAAACCGTGTTTGATTTAGAGTTCCAACTGCATGTATCCATATTGAAGAAAACAGAGTGAAACCTAAAAATGAAAACGGTTACTGCAAACGAACGGTTTAACCTACAAGAACAAAATTTGGTGAGCCAAGTGGGATTGGTGTACTGATCTTTACCTGAAAGTGTCATCAAGTTTGGGTGGAAAAATGTTTTCTGAAATTTCAGGAAATTCGTAATTTTTTGGATGCTTGGCAACCCCTTTCCATGAAAGTGATTTTCCTCAGTCTCTGCTTAGGGCTACATCAATAGGAAACAAACCATAAAGATAGAACTTGAAACTACTTTCTTGTGCCAAGTTTCAAAGAGCTAGCACAAACCGTGTTTTATTTAGAGTTCCAACTGCATGTATCCATATTGAAGAAAACAGAGTGAAACCTAAAATGAAAACGGTTACTGCAAACGAATGGTTTAACCAGAAGAACAAAATTTGGTGAGCCAAGTGGGATTGTTGTACTGATCATTACCTGAAATTATCATCAAGATTGGGTGAAAAATTGTCTGCTGAGATTTTAGGAAACTCGTAATTTTTTGGAAGCTTGGCAACCCCTTTCCATGAAAGTGATTTTTGTCAGTCTCTCCTTTGGGCTACATCAATAAAAATCAAACCATAAAGATAGAACTTGAAACTAATTTCATTGCCAAGTTTCAAAGCGCTAGCACAAACCGTGTTTGCTTTAGAGTTCCAACTGCTTGTATCCATATTGAAGACATCAGAGTGAAACCTAAAAATGAAAACGGTTACTGAAAAAAAAAACGGTTTAACCTAGAAGAACTAAATTTGGTGAGCCATGTGGCATTGGTGTACTGATCATTACCTGAAATTATCATCAAGATTGGGTGAAAAAGTGTTTGCTGAGATTTCAGGAAACTCATAGTTTTTAGGAAGCTTGGCAACTCCTTTCAATGAAAGTGATTTTCGTCAGTCTCTGCTTTGAGCTACATCAATAGAAAACAAACCATAAAGATACAACTTAAAACTACATTCTTGTACCGAGTTTCAAAGAGCTATCACAAACCGAGTTGAATTTAGAGTTCCAACTGCATATATCCATATTGAAGAAAACAGAGTTAAACCTAAAAAATGAAAACGGTTACTGCAAATGAACGCTTTAACCTAGGAGAAAGAAATTTGGTGAGCCAAGTGGGATTGTTGTACTGATCATTACCTGAAAGTGTCATCAAGATTGGGTGAAAAAATGTTTGCTGAGATTTTAGGAAACTCTTAATTTTTTGGATGCTGGGCAACCTTTTTCATGAAAGTGATTTTCATCGGTCTCTGTTTGGTTCTACATCATTAGGAAACAAACCATAAAAATAGAACTTGAAACTACTGTATTTTGCCAAGTTTCAAAGAGCTAGCACAAACCGTGCTTAATTTAGAGTTTCAAATGCATGTATCTATATTGAAGAAAACAGAGTGAAACCTAAAAATGAAAACATTTACTGCAAAAGAACAGTTTAACCTAGAAAAACGAAATTTTGAAAGCCAAGTGGGATTGGTGTACTAATCATTACATGAAAGTATCATCAAGAATGGGTGAAAAAATGTTTGCTGAGATTTCAGGAAACTCATATTTTTTTGGAAGGTAGGCAACCCCTTTCAGTGAAAGTGAATTTCGTCAGTCTCTGCTTTGGGCTACATTAATAGGAAACAACCCATAAACATAGAACTTGAAACTACTTTATTGTGCCAAGTTTCAAAGAGCTAGCACAAACCCTGTTTGATTTAGAGTTCCAACTGCATGTATCCATATTGAAGAAAACAGAGTGAAACCTAAAAATGAAAATGGTTACTGCAAAGAACGGGTTAACCGAGAAGAACGAAATTTGGTGAGCCCAGTGGGATTGCTGTACTGATCATTACATGAAAGTATCATCAAGATTGCGTGAAAAAATGTTTGCTGAGATTTCAGGAAACTCATAGTTTTTTGGAAGGTAGGCAACCCCTTTCAGTGAAAGTGAATTTCGTCAGTCTCTGCTTTGGGCTACATTAATAGGAAACAACCCATAAACATAGAACTTGGAAACTACTTTATTGTGCCAAGTTTCAAAGAGCTAGCACAAACCCTGTTTGATTTAGAGTTCCAACTGCATGTATCCATATTGAAGAAAACAGAGTGAAACCTAAAAATGAAAATGGTTACTGCAAAGAACGGGTTAACCGAGAAGAACGAAATTTGGTGAGCCCAGTGGGATTGCTGTACTGATCATTACATGAAAGTATCATCAAGATTGCGTGAAAAATCTTTGCTGAGATTTCAGGAGACTCGTAGTTTTTTGGAAGGTAGGCAACCCCTATCAATGAAAGTGATTTTCGTCAGTCTCTGCTTGGGACTTCATCAATAGGAAACAAACCACAAAGATAGAACTTGAAACTACTATATTGTGCAAACTTTCAAAGAGCTAGCAAAAACCGTGTTTGATTTAGAGTTCTAAATGCATGTATCCATATTGAAGAAAACAGAGTGAAACCTAAAAATGAAAACGGTTACTGCAAACAAACGGGTTAACCTAGAAGAACGCAATTTGGTGAGCCAAGTGGGATTGGTGTACTTACATTACCTGAAAGTATCAGCAAGATTGGGTGAAAAAATGTTGCTTAAATTTCAGGAAACTCGTAGTTTTTTGAAGCCTGTCAACCCAATTCAATGAAAGTAATTTTCATCAGTCTCTGCTTGGGGCTATATCAATAGGAAGCAAACCACAAAGATATAACTTGAGACTACATTCCTGTGCCAAGTTTCAAAGAGCTAGCACAAACCGTTTTTGATTTAGAGTTCCAAATGCATGTATTCATATTGAAGAAAAGAGAGTGCAACCTGAAAATGAAAACGGTTACTGCAAACGAACGGTTTAACCTAGAAGAACGAAATTTTGTGAGCCAAGTGGGATTCTTGTTCTGATCATTACCTGAAAGTATCATCAAGATTGGTGAAAAAATGTTTGCTGAGATTTTATGAAACTCGTAATTTTTTGGATGATTGGCAACCCCTTTCTATGAAAGTGATTTTCGTCAGTCTCTGCTTGGGGCTACATCAATAGGAAACAAACCATAAAGATAAACTTGAAACTACTTTATTGTGCCAAGTTTCAAAGATCTAGCACAAACTGTGTTTGATTTAGAGTTTCCAACTGCATTGTTCCATATTGAAGAAAACAGAGTGAAACCTAAAAATAAAAAGGGTTACTGCAAACGAATGTTTAACCTAGAAAAACGAAATTTGGTGAGCCAAGTGGGATTGGTGTACTGATCATTACCTGAAAGTGTCATCAAGACTGGGTGAATAACTGTTTGTTGAGATTTCAGAAACTCGTAGTTTTTTAGAAGGCAGGCAACCCCTTTCAATGACAGTGATTTTCGTCAGTCTCTGATTGGGGCTACATCAATAGGAAACAAACCATAAAGATAGAACTTGAAACTACTTTATTGTGCCAAGTTTTAAGAGCTAGCACAACCGTGTTGGATTTAGAGTTCCAACTGCATGTATCCATATTGAAGAAAACAGAGTGAAACCTAAAAATGAAAACGGTTAGTGCAAACCAACGGTTTACCTAGAAAACGAACTTTGGTGAGCCAAGTGGGATTGGTGTACTGATCATTACCTGAAAGTATCATCAAGATTGGTGAAAAAATGTTTGCTGAGATTTCAGGAAACTCATAGTTTTTTGAAGGTAGGCAACCCCTTTCAGTGAAAGTGAATTTCGTCAGTCTCTGCTATGGGCTACATTAATAGGAAACAACCCATAAACATAGAACTTGAAACTACTTTATTGTGCCAAGTTTCAAAGAGCTAGAACAAACCCTGTTTGATTTAGAGTTCCAACCGCATGTATCCATATTGAAGAAAACAGAGTGAAACCTAAAAATGAAAATGGTTACTGCAAAGAACGGGTTAACCGAGAAGAACGAAATTTGGTGAGCCCAGTGGGATTGCTGTACTGATCATTACATGAAAGTATCATCAAGATTGCGTGAAAAAATGTTTGCTGAGATTTCAGGAAACTCATAGTTTTTTGGAAGGTAGGCAACCCCTTTCAGTGAAAGTGAATTTCGTCAGTCTCTGCTTTGGGCTACATTAATAGGAAACAACCCATAAACATAGAACTTGAAACTACTTTATTGTGCCAAGTTTCAAAGAGCTAGCACAAACCCTGTTTGATTTAGAGTTCCAACTGCATGTATCCATATTGAAGAAAACAGAGTGAAACCTAAAAATGAAAATGGTTACTGCAAAGAACGGGTTAACCGAGAAGAACGAAATTTGGTGAGCCCAGTGGGATTGCTGTACTGATCATTACATGAAAGTATCATCAAGATTGCGTGAAAAAATGTTTGCTGAGATTTCAGGAAACTCATAGTTTTTTGGAAGGTAGGCAACCCCTTTCAGTGAAAGTGAATTTCGTCAGTCTCTGCTTTGGGCTACATTAATAGGAAACAACCCATAAACATAGAACTTGAAACTACTTTATTGTGCCAAGTTTCAAAGAGCTAGCACAAACCCTGTTTGATTTAGAGTTCCAACTGCATGTATCCATATTGAAGAAAACAGAGTGAAACCTAAAAATGAAAATGGTTACTGCAAAGAACGGGTTAACTGAGAAGAACGAAATTTGGTGAGCCCAGTGGGATTGCTGTACTGATCATTACATGAAAGTATCATCAAGATTGCGTGAAAAAATCTTTGCTGAGATTTCAGGAGACTCGTAGTTTTTTGGAAGGTAGGCAACCCCTATCAATGAAAGTGATTTTCGTCAGTCTCTGCTTGGGACTTCATCAATAGGAAACAAACCACAAAGATAGAACTTGAAACTACTATATTGTGCAAACTTTCAAAGAGCTAGCAAAAACCGTGTTTGATTTAGAGTTCCAAATGCATGTATCCATATTGAAGAAAACAGAGTGAAACCTAAAAATGAAAACGGTTACTGCAAACGAACGGTTTAACCTAGAAGAACGCAATTTGGTGAGCCAAGTGGGATTGGTGTACTTACATTACCTGAAAGTATCAGCAAGATTGGGTGAAAAAATGTTGCTTAAATTTCAGGAAACTCGTAGTTTTTTGAAGCCTGTCAACCCAATTCAATGAAAGTAATTTTCATCAGTCTCTGCTTGGGGCTATATCAATAGGAAGCAAACCACAAAGATATAACTTGAGACTACATTCCTGTGCCAAGTTTCAAAGAGCTAGCACAAACCGTTTTTGATTTAGAGTTCCAAATGCATGTATTCATATTGAAGAAAAGAGAGTGCAACCTGAAAATGAAAACGGTTACTGCAAACGAACGGTTTAACCTAGAAGAACGAAATTTTGTGAGCCAAGTGGGATTCTTGTTCTGATCATTACCTGAAAGTATCATCAAGATTGGGTGAAAAAATGTTTGCTGAGATTTTATGAAACTCGTAATTTTTTGGATGATTGGCAACCCCTTTCTATGAAAGTGATTTTCGTCAGTCTCTGCTTGGGGCTACATCAATAGGAAACAAACCATAAAGATAAACTTGAAACTACTTTATTGTGCCAAGTTTCAAAGATCTAGCACAAACTGTGTTTGATTTAGAGTTCCAACTGCATTGTTCCATATTGAAGAAAACAGAGTGAAACCTAAAAATAAAAAGGGTTACTGCAAACGAATGGTTTAACCTAGAAAAACGAAATTTGGTGAGCCAAGTGGGATTGTTGTACTGATCATTACCTGAAAGTGTCATCAAGACTGGGTGAATAACTGTTTGTTGAGATTTCAGAAAACTCGTAGTTTTTTAGAAGGCAGGCAACCCCTTTCAATGACAGTGATTTTCGTCAGTCTCTGATTGGGGCTACATCAATAGGAAACAAACCATAAAGATAGAACTTGAAACTACTTTATTGTGCCAAGTTTTAAAGAGCTAGCACAAACCGTGTTGGATTTAGAGTTCCAACTGCATGTATCCATATTGAAGAAAACAGAGTGAAACCTAAAAATGAAAACGGTTAGTGCAAACCAACGGTTTAACCTAGAAAACGAACTTTGGTGAGCCAAGTGGGATTGGTGTACTGATCATTACCTGAAAGTATCATCAAGATTGGTGAAAAAATGTTTGCTGAGATTTCAGGAAACTCATAGTTTTTTGGAAGGTAGGCAACCCCTTTCAGTGAAAGTGAATTTCGTCAGTCTCTGCTATGGGCTACATTAATAGGAAACAACCCATAAACATAGAACTTGAAACTACTTTATTGTGCCAAGTTTCAAAGAGCTAGAACAAACCCTGTTTGATTTAGAGTTCCAACCGCATGTATCCATATTGAAGAAAACAGAGTGAAACCTAAAAATGAAAATGGTTACTGCAAAGAACGGGTTAACCGAGAAGAACGAAATTTGGTGAGCCCAGTGGGATTGCTGTACTGATCATTACATGAAAGTATCATCAAGATTGCGTGAAAAAAATGTTTGCTGAGATTTCAGGAAACTCATAGTTTTTTGGAAGGTAGGCAACCCCTTTCAGTGAAAGTGAATTTCGTCAGTCTCTGCTTTGGGCTACATTAATAGGAAACAACCCATAAACATAGAACTTGAAACTACTTTATTGTGCCAAGTTTCAAAGAGCTAGCACAAACCCTGTTTGATTTAGAGTTCCAACTGCATGTATCCATATTGAAGAAAACAGAGTGAAACCTAAAAATGAAAATGGTTACTGCAAAGAACGGGTTAACTGAGAAGAACGAAATTTGGTGAGCCCAGTGGGATTGCTGTACTGATCATTACATGAAAGTATCATCAAGATTGCGTGAAAAAATCTTTGCTGAGATTTCAGGAGACTCGTAGTTTTTTGGAAGGTAGGCAACCCCTATCAATGAAAGTGATTTTCGTCAGTCTCTGCTTGGGACTTCATCAATAGGAAACAAACCACAAAGATAGAACTTGAAACTACTATATTGTGCAAACTTTCAAAGAGCTAGCAAAAACCGTGTTTGATTTAGAGTTCCAAATGCATGTATCCATATTGAAGAAAACAGAGTGAAACCTAAAAATGAAAACGGTTACTGCAAACGAACGGTTTAACCTAGAAGAACGCAATTTGGTGAGCCAAGTGGGATTGGTGTACTTACATTACCTGAAAGTATCAGCAAGATTGGGTGAAAAAATGTTGCTTAAATTTCAGGAAACTCGTAGTTTTTTGAAGCCTGTCAACCCAATTCAATGAAAGTAATTTTCATCAGTCTCTGCTTGGGGCTATATCAATAGGAAGCAAACCACAAAGATATAACTTGAGACTACATTCCTGTGCCAAGTTTCAAAGAGCTAGCACAAACCGTTTTTGATTTAGAGTTCCAAATGCATGTATTCATATTGAAGAAAAGAGAGTGCAACCTGAAAATGAAAACGGTTACTGCAAACGAACGGTTTAACCTAGAAGAACGAAATTTTGTGAGCCAAGTGGGATTCTTGTTCTGATCATTACCTGAAAGTATCATCAAGATTGGGTGAAAAAATGTTTGCTGAGATTTTATGAAACTCGTAATTTTTTGGATGATTGGCAACCCCTTTCTATGAAAGTGATTTTCGTCAGTCTCTGCTTGGGGCTACATCAATAGGAAACAAACCATAAAGATAAACTTGAAACTACTTTATTGTGCCAAGTTTCAAAGATCTAGCACAAACTGTGTTTGATTTAGAGTTCCAACTGCATTGTTCCATATTGAAGAAAACAGAGTGAAACCTAAAAATAAAAAGGGTTACTGCAAACGAATGGTTTAACCTAGAAAAACGAAATTTGGTGAGCCAAGTGGGATTGTTGTACTGATCATTACCTGAAAGTGTCATCAAGACTGGGTGAATAACTGTTTGTTGAGATTTCAGAAAACTCGTAGTTTTTTAGAAGGCAGGCAACCCCTTTCAATGACAGTGATTTTCGTCAGTCTCTGATTGGGGCTACATCAATAGGAAACAAACCATAAAGATAGAACTTGAAACTACTTTATTGTGCCAAGTTTTAAAGAGCTAGCACAAACCGTGTTGGATTTAGAGTTCCAACTGCATGTATCCATATTGAAGAAAACAGAGTGAAACCTAAAAATGAAAACGGTTAGTGCAAACCAACGGTTTAACCTAGAAAACGAACTTTGGTGAGCCAAGTGGGATTGGTGTACTGATCATTACCTGAAAGTATCATCAAGATTGGTGAAAAAATGTTTGCTGAGATTTCAGGAAACTCATAGTTTTTTGGAAGGTAGGCAACCCCTTTCAGTGAAAGTGAATTTCGTCAGTCTCTGCTATGGGCTACATTAATAGGAAACAACCCATAAACATAGAACTTGAAACTACTTTATTGTGCCAAGTTTCAAAGAGCTAGAACAAACCCTGTTTGATTTAGAGTTCCAACCGCATGTATCCATATTGAAGAAAACAGAGTGAAACCTAAAAATGAAAATGGTTACTGCAAAGAACGGGTTAACCGAGAAGAACGAAATTTGGTGAGCCCAGTGGGATTGCTGTACTGATCATTACATGAAAGTATCATCAAGATTGCGTGAAAAAAATGTTTGCTGAGATTTCAGGAAACTCATAGTTTTTTGGAAGGTAGGCAACCCCTTTCAGTGAAAGTGAATTTCGTCAGTCTCTGCTTTGGGCTACATTAATAGGAAACAACCCATAAACATAGAACTTGAAACTACTTTATTGTGCCAAGTTTCAAAGAGCTAGCACAAACCCTGTTTGATTTAGAGTTCCAACTGCATGTATCCATATTGAAGAAAACAGAGTGAAACCTAAAAATGAAAATGGTTACTGCAAAGAACGGGTTAACTGAGAAGAACGAAATTTGGTGAGCCCAGTGGGATTGCTGTACTGATCATTACATGAAAGTATCATCAAGATTGCGTGAAAAAATCTTTGCTGAGATTTCAGGAGACTCGTAGTTTTTTGGAAGGTAGGCAACCCCTATCAATGAAAGTGATTTTCGTCAGTCTCTGCTTGGGACTTCATCAATAGGAAACAAACCACAAAGATAGAACTTGAAACTACTATATTGTGCAAACTTTCAAAGAGCTAGCAAAAACCGTGTTTGATTTAGAGTTCCAAATGCATGTATCCATATTGAAGAAAACAGAGTGAAACCTAAAAATGAAAACGGTTACTGCAAACGAACGGTTTAACCTAGAAGAACGCAATTTGGTGAGCCAAGTGGGATTGGTGTACTTACATTACCTGAAAGTATCAGCAAGATTGGGTGAAAAAATGTTGCTTAAATTTCAGGAAACTCGTAGTTTTTTGAAGCCTGTCAACCCAATTCAATGAAAGTAATTTTAATCAGTCTCTGCTTGGGGCTATATCAATAGGAAGCAAACCACAAAGATATAACTTGAGACTACATTCCTGTGCCAAGTTTCAAAGAGCTAGCACAAACCGTTTTTGATTTAGAGTTCCAAATGCATGTATTCATATTGAAGAAAAGAGAGTGCAACCTGAAAATGAAAACGGTTACTGCAAACGAACGGTTTAACCTAGAAGAACGAAATTTTGTGAGCCAAGTGGGATTCTTGTTCTGATCATTACCTGAAAGTATCATCAAGATTGGGTGAAAAAATGTTTGCTGAGATTTTATGAAACTCGTAATTTTTTGGATGATTGGCAACCCCTTTCTATGAAAGTGATTTTCGTCAGTCTCTGCTTGGGGCTACATCAATAGGAAACAAACCATAAAGATAAACTTGAAACTACTTTATTGTGCCAAGTTTCAAAGATCTAGCACAAACTGTGTTTGATTTAGAGTTCCAACTGCATTGTTCCATATTGAAGAAAACAGAGTGAAACCTAAAAATAAAAAGGGTTACTGCAAACGAATGGTTTAACCTAGAAAAACGAAATTTGGTGAGCCAAGTGGGATTGGTGTACTGATCATTACCTGAAAGTGTCATCAAGACTGGGTGAATAACTGTTTGTTGAGATTTCAGAAAACTCGTAGTTTTTTAGAAGGCAGGCAACCGCTTTCAATGACAGTGATTTTCGTCAGTCTCTGATTGGGGCTACATCAATAGGAAACAAACCATAAAGATAGAACTTGAAACTACTTTATTGTGCCAAGTTTTAAAGAGCTAGCACAAACCGTGTTGGATTTAGAGTTCCAACTGCATGTATCCATATTGAAGAAAACAGAGTGAAACCTAAAAATGAAAACGGTTAGTGCAAACCAACGGTTTAACCTAGAAAACGAACTTTGGTGAGCCAAGTGGGATTGGTGTACTGATCATTACCTGAAAGTATCATCAAGATTGGTGAAAAAATGTTGCTGAGTTTTCATGAAACTCGTAGTTTCTCGAAAGGTTGGCAACCCGTATCAATGAAAGTGATTTTCGTCAGTCTCTGCTCGGGACTACATCAATATGAAACAAACCATAGAGATAGAACGTAAAACTACTATATTCTGCCAAGTTTCAAAGAGCTAGCAAAAAACGGTGTTGGAATTAGAGTTCCAATTGCATGTATCCATATTGAAGATAACAGAGTGAAACCTAAAAATGAAAATGGTTACTTCAAACGAACGGTTTAACCTAGAAGAACGAAATTTGGTGAGCCAAGTGGTATTGGTATACTGATCATTACCTGAAAGTATCATCAAGATTGGGTGAAAAAATGTTTGCTGAGATTTCAGAAAACTCGTCGTTTTTTGGTAGCTTGGTAACCCCTTTCCATGAATGTGATTTTTGTCAGTCTCTGCTTGGGGCTACATCAATAGGAAACAAACCATAATGATAGAACTTGAAACTACTTCCTTGTGCCAGGTTTCAAAGAGCTAGCACAATCCTTGTTTGATTTAGAGTTCCAACTGCATGTATCCATACTGAAAAAAACAGAGTGAAACCTAAAAATAAAAAGGGGTACTGCAAACGAACGGTTTAACCTAGAACGACGAAATTTGGTGAGCCAAGTGGGTTTGGTGTACTGATCATTACCTGAAAGAATCATCAAGACTGGGTGAAAAAATGTTTGTTGAGATTTCAGGAAACTCCTAGTTTTCTGGAATCTTGGCAATCCCTTTCAGTGAAAGTGATTTTCGTCAGTCTCTGCTTGGGGCTACATCAATAGGAAACAAACCATAAAGATAGAACTTGAAACTACTTTCTTGCACCAAGTTTCAAAAAGCTAGCACAAACCCTGTTTGATTTAGAGTTCCAACTGCATATATCCATATTGAAGGAAAAAGAGTGAAACCTAAAAATGAAAACAGTTAGTGCAAACGAACGGTTTAACCTAGAAGAATGAAATTTGGTGAGCCAAGTGGGATCGGTGTACTGATCATTACCTGAAAGTAACATCAAGATTGGGTGAAAAAAGGTTTGCTGAGATTTCAGGAAACTCGTAGTTTGTTGGAAGGTAGGCAACCCCTATCAATGAAAGTGATTTTAGTCAGTCTCTGCTTGGGACGACATCAATAGGAAACAAACCATAGAAATAGCACGTAAAACTACTATACTCTGCCAAGTATGAAAGAGCTAGCAAAAACCGTGTTTGATTTAGAGTTCCAACTGCATGTATCCATATTGAAGAAAACAGAGTTAAACCTAAAAATGAAAACGGTTACTGCAAATGAACGGTTTAACCTAGAAAAACGATATTTGGAGAGCCAAGTGGGAATGTTGTACTGATCATTATCTGAAAGTATCATCAAGATTGGGTGAAAAAAGTTTTGCTGTTTTTTCAAAAAACTCATAGTTTTTTGGAAGCTTGGCAACCGATTTCCATGAATGTTATTTTCGTCAGTCTCTGCTTGGGTCTACATCAATAGGAAACAAACCATACAGATACAACGTGAAACTACTTTCTTATGCCAAGTTTCAACAAGCTAGCACAAACCGTGTTTGATTTAGAGTTCCAAATGCATGTATCCATATTGAAGAAAACAGAGTGAAACCTAAAAATAAAAAGGGTTACTGCAAACGAACGGTTTAACCTAGAAGAACGAAATTTGTTGAGCCAAGTGGGATTGGTGTACTGATCATTACCTGAAAGTATCATCAAGATTGGGTGAAGAAATGCTTGCTGCCATTTCAGGAAACTCGTAGTTTTAAGGAAGCTTGGCAACCCCTTACAATGGAAGTGATTATCTTCATTCTCTTATTGGGGCTACATCAATAAAAACAAACCATAAAGAAACAACTGGAAACTACTTTCTTGTGCCAATTTTCTAATAGCTAGCACAAATCATGTTTGATTTAGAGTTCCAACTGCATGTATCCATACTGAAGAAAACAGAGTGAAACCTAAAAATGAAAATGGTTACTGCAAACGAACAGTTTAACCTACAAAAATGAAATTTGTTGAGCCAAGTGGGATTGGTGTACTGATCATTACCTGAAAGTATCATCAAGATTGGGTGAAAAAATGTTGCTGAGATTTCAAAAAAATCGTAGTTTTTTGGAAGGTAAGACACCCCTTTAAATGAAAGTGAATTTCGTCAGTCTCTGCTGGGGCTACATCAATAGGAATCAAACCATATTGATAGAACTTGAAACTACTTTCTTCTGCCAAGTTTCAAAGAGCTATCACAAACCGTATTTGATTTAGAGTTCCAACTGCATGTATCCATATTGAAGAAAACAGAGTGAAACCTAAAAATGAAAGCGGTTACTGCAAACGAACGGTTTAACCTAGAAGAACGAAATTTGGTGAGCCAAGTGGGACTGGTTTACTGATCATTACCTGAAAGTGTCATCAAGATTGGGTGAAAAAATATTTGCTGAGATTTCAGGGAACTGGTAGTTTTTTGGAAGCTTGGCAACCCCTTTCCATTAAAGTGATTTGTGTCAGTCTCTGCTTGGGGCTACATCAATAGGAAACAAACCATTAAGGTACAACTTTAAACTACTTCCTAGTTCCAAGTTTCAAAGAACTACCACAAACCGTGTTTCATTTAGAGTTCCAAGTGCGTGTATCCATATTGAAGAAAACAGAGTGAAACCTAAAAATGAAAACGGTTACTGCAAACGAACGGTTTAACCTAGAAGAACGAAATTTGGTGAGCCAAGTGGGATTGGTGTACTGATCATTACCTGAAACTATCATCAAGATTGGGTGAAAAATGTTTGCTGAGATTTCAAGAAACTCGTAGTTTTTTGGAAGGGAGGCAACCCCTTTCAATGAAAGTGATTTCGTCAGTCTCTGCTGGGGCTACATCAATAAGAAAAAAACCATAAAGATACAACTTGAAAATACTTTCTTGCACCAGGTTTCAAAGAGCTAGCACAAACCATGTTTGATTTAGAGTTCCAACTGCAGGTATCCATATTGAATAAAACAGAATGAAACCTAAAAATGAAAACGGTTACCGCAAACGAACGGTTTAACCTAGAAGAACGAAATTTGGTGAGCCAAGTGGGATTGCTGTACTGATCATTACCTGAAAGTATCATCAAGATTGGGTGAAAAAATCTTTGCTGAGATTTCAGGAAACTCGTAGTTTTTTGGAAGCTTGGCAACACTCTTCAAAAATGTGATTTTCGTCAGTCTCTGCTTGGGGCTACATCAATATGAAACAAACCATAAAGATAGAACTTAAAACTACTTTCTTGTGCCAAGTTTTAAAGAGCTAGTACAAACGGTGTTTGTTTTAGAGTTCCAAATACATGTATCCATATAGGAGAAAACAGAGTGAAGCCTAAAAATTAAAACGGTTACTTCAAACGAACGGTTTATCCTAGAAGAACGAAATTTGGTGAGCCAAGTGGGATTGGTGTACTGATCATTACCTGAAAGTATCATCAAAATTGGGTGAAAAAATGTTTGCTGAGATTTCAGGAAACTCGTAGTTTTATGGAAGATTGGCAACCTTTTTAAATGAAAGTGATTTTCGTCCGTCTCTGTTTGAGACTACATCAACAGGAAACAAACCATAGAAATAGAACGTAAAACTACTATATTGTGCCAAGTATCAAAGAGCTAGCACAAACCGTGTTTGCTTTAGAGTTCCAAATACATGTATCCATACAGGAGAAAACAGAATGAAGTCTAAAAATGAAAACGGTTACTGCAAACGAACGGTTTAACCTAGAAGAACGAAATTTGGTGATCAAGTTGGATTTGTGTACTGATCAGTACCTAAAAGTATCATCAAGATTGGGTGAAAAAATGATTTCAGAGATTTCAGGAAACTCGTAGTTTTTTAAAAGGTAGGCAACCTCTTTCAATAAAAGTAATTTTCGTCAGTCTTTGCTTTGGGTTACATCAATAAGAAACAAACCATGAAGACACATCTTGAAACTTCTTTATTGTGCCAAATTTCAAAGAGCTAGCACAAACCATGTTTGATTTAGAGTTCCAACTGCATGTATCCATATTGAAGAAAACAAAGTGAAACCTAAAAATAAAAAAGGTTACTGCAAACTAACGGTTTAAAATAAAAGAATGAAATTTGGTGAGCCAAGTAGGAATGGTGTACTGATCATTACCTGAAAGTATCATTAAGATTGGGTGAAAAAATGTTTGCTGAGATTTCAGGAACCTCATAGTTTTTTGGAGGTAGACAACCCCTTTCAATGAAAGTGATTTTTGTCAGTCTCTGCTTGGGGATACATAAATAGGAAAGAAACCATAGAAATAGAATGTAAAACTACTATATTGTGCCAAGTTTCAAAGAGCTAGCACAAACCATGTTTGATTTAGAGTTCCAAATACATGTATCTATATAGGAGAAAACACATTGAAACCTAAAAATGAAAACGATTACGGCAAACGAACGGTTTAACCTATTAGAACGAAATTTGGTGAGCCAAGTGGGATAGGTGTACTGATCATTACCTGAAAGTATCATCAAGACTGGTTGAAAAAATGTTTGCTGAGATTTCAGGAAACTCATAGGTTTTTAGAAGGTAGGCAACCCTTTTTAATGAAAGTGATTTTCGTCTGTCTCTGCTTGGGGCTACATCAATAGGAAACAAACCATGAAGATACAACTTGAAACTACTTTCTTGTGCCAAGTTTCAAAGAGCTAGCTCAATCCGTGTTTGATTTAGAGTTCCGAATGCACGTATCCATATAGGAGAATACTGATTGAAACCTAAAAATGAAAACGGTTATTGAAAACGAACGGTTTAACCTAGAAGATCGAAATTTGGTGAGCCAAGTGGGATTGCTGTACTGATTATTACCTGAAAGTATCATCAAGATTTTGTGAAAAAATGATTGCTGAGATTTCAGTAAACTCGTAGTTTTTTGGAAGGTAGGCAACCCCTTTCAATGAATGTGACTTTCGTCAGTCTCTGCTTGGGGCAACATCAATAGAAAACAAACCATGAAGGTAAAACTTGAAACTACTTTCTTGTGCCAAGTTTCCAAGAGCTAGCTAAAACCGTGTTTGATTTAGATTTCCGAGTCCATGTATCCATGTTGAAGAAAACAGAGTGAAACCTAAATATGTAAACGGTTACTGCAAATGAACAGTTTAACCTAGAAGAACGAAATTTGGTGAGCCAAGTGGGATTGGTGTACTGATCATTACCTGAAAGTGTCATCATGATTGGGTGAAAAAATGTTTGCTGAGATTTCTGAAAACTTGTGGTTTTTGGGAAGGTAGGCAACCCCTTTCAATTAAAGTGATTTTCGTTAGTCTCTGCTTGGGGCTACATCAAGAGGAAACATACCATTAATATAGAACTTAAAACTACTTTCTTAAGCCATTTTTTAAAGAGGTAGAACCAACCGTGTTTATTTTAGAGTTCCAAATACATGTATCCATACAGGAGAAAACAGAATGAAGTCTAAAAATGAAAACAATTACTGCAAACGAACGGTTTAACCTAGAAGAACGAAATTTGGTGAGCCAAGTGGGATTAGTGTACTGATCATTACCTCAAAGTATCATCCAGATTGGGTGAAAAAATGTTTGCTGAGATTTCATGAAACTCTTTGTTTTTTGGAAGCTTGGCAACCCCTTTCAATGAAAGTGATTTTCGTCAGTCTCTTATTGGGGCTACATCAATATTAAACAAACCATAAAGATAGAACTTGAAACTACTTTATTGTGCCAAGTTTCAAACAGCTAGCACAAACCGTGTTTGTTTTAGAGTTCCAAATACATGTATCCATACAGGAGAAAACAGAATGAAGCCTAAAAATGAAAACGGTTACTGCAAACGAACGGTTTAACCTACAAGAACAAAATGTGGTGACCAAGTGGGATTCGTGTACGGATCATTACCTAAAAGTATCATCAAGATTGGTTGAAAAAATGATTCCAGAGATTTCAGAAAACTCGTAGTCTTTTGGGAGGTAGGCAACCCCTTTTAATGAAAGTGATTTTCATCATTCTCTGCTTCGGGCTACATCAATAGGAAACAAACCATGAAGATAAATCTTGAAACTACTATATTGTGCCAAGTTTCAAAGAGCTAGCACAAACCATGTTTGATTTAGAGTTCCAACTGCATGTATCCATATTGAAGAAAACAGAATGAAGCCTAAAAATGAAAATGGTTACTGCAAACGAACGGTTTAACCTACAAGAACGAAATTTGGTGATCAATTGGGATTGGTGTACTGATCATTACCTAAAAGTATCATCAGGATTGGGTGAAAAAATGTTTGCTGAGATTTCAGGAACCTCGTAGTTTTTTGGAAGGTAGACAACCCCTTTCAATGAAAGTGATTTTTGTCAGTCTCTGCTTGGGGATACATCAATAGGAAAGAAACCATACAAATAGAATGTAAAACTACTATATTGTGCCAACTTTCAATGAGCTAGCAAAAACCGTATTTGATTGAGAGTTCCAAATATATGTATCCATATAGGAGAAAACAGATTGAAACTTAAAAATGAAAACGGTTATGCAAACGAACGGTTTAACCTAAAAGAACGAAATTTGGTGAGCCAAGTGGGATTTTTGGAATGATCATTACCTGAAAGTGTCATCAAGATTGGGTGAAAATATGTTTGCTGAGATTTCAGGAAACTCTTAGTTTTATAGAAGATTAACAATCCCTTTTAATGAATGTGATATTTGTCAGTCTCTGCTTGGGACTACATCAATAGAAAACACACCATAGAGATAGAACGTAAAACTACTATATTGTGGCCAAGTTTCAAAAAGCTAGCAAAAACAGTATTTGATTTAGAGTTTCAACTGCATGTATCCATATTGAAGAAAACAGAGTGAAACCTAAAAATAAAAACGGTTACTGCAAATGAACGATTTAACCTAGAAAAACGAAATTTGGTGAGCCAAGTGGGATCAATGTACTGATAATTACCTAAAAGTATCATCAAGTGTAGGTGAAAAATGTTTGCTGAGATTTCAGGAAACTCGTTTTTTGAAAGGTAGGCAACCCCTTTCCATGAAAGTGATTTTCGTCAGTCTCTGATTCGGGCTACATCAATAGTAAACAAACCATAGAGATACAACTTGAAACTCCCTTATTGTGCCAAGTTTCAAAGAGCTAGCACAAACCGTGTTTGGTTTAGAGTTCCACCTGCCTGTATCCGTATTGAAGAAAACAGAGTGAATCCTAAAAATGAAAACGGTTACTGCAAACGAACAGTTTAACCTAGAAGCACGAAATTTGGTGAACCAAGTGGGATTGGTGTACTGATCATTACCTGAAAGTATCATCAAGATTGGGTGAAAAAATGATTGCTGAGATTTCAGAAACTCGTGGTTTTTTGGAAGGTAGGCAACCCCTTTCAATTTAAGTAATTTTCATCAGTCTCTGATTGGGGATACATCAATAGGAAACAAACCATAAAGATAGAACTTGAAACTACTTTCTTGTGCCACGTTTCAAAGAGCTAGCACAAACCGTGTTTTTCTGAGTTCCAAATATATGTATCCATATAGGAGAATACAGATTGAAACCTAAAAATGTAAACGGTTACTGCGAACGAACAGTTTAACCTAGAAGAACAAAATTTGGTGAGCCTAGTGAAATTGGTGTACTGATAATTACCTGAAATTACCATCAAGATTAGGTGAAAAAATGTTTGCTGATATTTCAGGAAACGCGTGGTTTTTTGGAAGGTAGGCAACCCCTTTCAATGAAAGTGATTTTCGTCTGTCTCTGCTTGGGGCTACACCAATAGGAAAAAAAAAAACCATAATGATACAATTTAAAACTACTTTCTTGTGCCAAGTTTCAAAGAGCTAGCTAAAACCGTGTTTGATTTAGAGTTTCAAATACATTGATCCATTTTAGATAAAACTGATTGAAACTTAAAAATGAAAACGGTTACTGCAAATGAACGGTTTAACCTGGAAGAACGAAATTTGGTGAGCCAAGTGAGATTGGTGTACTGCTCATTACCTGAAAGTATCATCAAGATTGGGTGAAAAAATGTTTGCTGAGATTTCAGGAAACTCGTAGTTTTTTGGAAGGTAGGCAACCCCTTTCAATGAAAGGGATTTTCGTCAGTCTCTGCTTGGGGCTACATCAAAAGGAAACAAATTATAAAGATAGAACGTAAAACTACTATATTGTGCCAAGTTTCAAATAGATAGCACAAACCGTGTTTGATTTAGAGTTCCAACTACATGTATCAATACAGGAGAAAACAGTGTGAAACCTCAAATTGAAAACGGTTACTGCAAATGAACGGTTTAACCTAGCAGAACGAAATTTGGTGAGCCAAGTTGTACTGGTGTACTGATCATTACCTGAAAGTATCATCACGATTGGGTGGAAAAACATTTGCTGAGATTTCAGGAGATTCGTAGTTTTTTGGGAGCTGTGCAAGCACTTTTAATGAAAGTGATTTTCGCCAGCCTCTGCTTTAGGCTACATCAATAGCAAATAAACCATAGAGATCAAACTTGGATCTACTTTTTGTGCCAAGTTTCAAGAGCTTGTAAAAACCGCTTTGATATAGAGTTCCAACTACATGTATCCTTACATGGCAAAAACAGAGTGAAACCTCAAAATGAAAACCGTTACTGCAAAAGAACGGTTTAACCTAGAAGAACTAAATTTGGTGAGTTAAGTGGGACTAATGTACTGATCGTAACCTGAAAGTATCATCAAGATTGGGTGAAAAAACATTTGCTGAGATTTCAGGAGATTCGTAGTTTTTTGGAAGCTGGCCAAGCCCTTTAAATGAAAGTGATTTTCGCCAGTCTCTGCTTTGTGCTACATAAATAGCTAACAAACCATAGAGAACGAACTTGGAACTACTTTATTGTGCCAAGTTTCAAAGAGCTAGTAGAAACCATCTTTGGGCTTTCACACCTTCAAAAAAACTTGAAGTCTTCATTTTAAAGTTTCACTCTGGTTTCTCGTATATGGATACATGTAGTTGGAACTCTAAATAAATCCCGGTTATTGCTAGCTCTTTGAAACTTGGCAAAATAAAGTAGATCCAAGTTCTGTTTCTATGGTTTGTTTCCTATTGATTTAGCCCAAAGCAGAGACTGGCGAAAATCACTTACATTGAAAAGGATTGCTCAGCTTCTAAAAAACTACGAATTTTCTGAAATCTCACCAAATGTTTTTTCACCAAATCTTGATGATACTTTTAGTTAATGATTAGTACAGCAATCCCACTTGGTTCACCAAATTTCGGACTTCTAGGTTAAACCGTTCGTTTGCAGTAACGGTTTACATTTTTAGGTTTCACTCTGTTTTCTCAAATACAGATACATGTGTTTGGAACTCTAAATCAAACACGGTTTGTGCAAGCTCTTTTAAACATTCCACAATAAAGAAGTTTCAAGTTCTATCTCTATGGTTTGTTTGCTGTTGATGTAGCCCTACGCAGAGACTGGCGAAAATCACTTTCCTGGAGAGGGGTTGCCAAGCTTCCAAAAAACTACGATTGGCCTGAAATCTCAGGACACATTTTTTCACCCAATCTTGATGATACTTTCAGGTAATGATCAGTACACCAATCCCACTTGGCTCACCAAATTTCGTTCTTTTAGGTTAAACCGTTCGTTTGCAGTAACCGTTTTCATTTTTAGGTTTCACTCTGTTTCCTCCTATATGGATACATGTATTTGGAACTCTAAATCAAACACGGTTTGTGCTAGCTCTTTGAAACTTGACACAATAAAGAAGTTTCAAGTTCTATCTCTATGGTTTGTTTGCTGTTGATGTAGCCCTAAGCAGAGACTGGCGAAAATCACTTACCTGGAGAGGGGTTGCCAAGCTTCCAAAAAAGTACGATTTTCCTGAAATCTCAGCAAACATTTTTTCTCCCAATAATGATGATACTTTCAGATAATGATCAGTACACCATTCCCACTTGGCTCAGCACATTTCATTCTTCTAGGTTAAACCGTTCGTTTGCAGTCACCGTTTTCATTTTTAGCTTTCACTCTGTTTTCTTCTATACAGATACATGTATTTGGAACTCTAAATCAAACACAGTTTGTGCTAGCTCTTTGAAACTTGACACAATAAAGCAGTTTTAATTTCTATCTCTATGGTTTGTTTGCTGTTGATGTAGCCCTAAGCAGAAACTGGCGAAAATCACGTTCCTAAAGAGGAGTTTCCAAGCTTCCAAAAAACTACGAGTAGCCTTAAATCTCAGGAAATATTTTTTCAACCGATCTTGATGATACTTTCAGGTAATGATCAGTACACCAATCGCACTTGGCTCACCAAATTTCGTTCTTCTAGGTTAAACCGTTCGTTTGCAGTAACCGTTTTCATTTTTAGGTTTCACTCTGTTTACTCCTATACGGATACATGTCTTTGGAACTCTAAATCAAACACAGTTTGTGCTAGCTCTTTGAAACTTGACATAAAAAAGCAGTTTCAAGTTCTATCTCTATTGTTTGTTTGCTGTTGATGTAGCCCTAAGCAGAGACTGGCGAAAATCACTTTCCTGGAGAGGGGTTGCCAAGCTTCCAAAAAACTACGATTGGCCTGAAATCTCAGGAAACATTTTTTCACCCAATCTTGATGATACTTTCAGGCAACGATCAGTACACCAATCCCACTTGGCTCACCAAATTTCGTTCTTTTAGGTTAAACCGTTCGTTTGCAGTAACCGTTTTCATTTTTAGGTTTCACTCTATTTTCTGCTACAGGGATACATGCATTTGGAACTCTAAATCAAACACGGTTTGTGCTAGCTCTTTGAAACTTGACAGAATTAAGCAGTTTGAAGTTCTAACTCTATGGTTTGTTTGATGTTGATGTAGCCCTAAGCAGACACTGGTGAAAATCACTTTCCTGGAGAGGGGTTGCCAAGCTTCAAAAAAACTACCATTGGCATGAAATCTCAAGAATAATTTTTTCACCCAATCTTGATGATACTTCCAGGTAATCATCAGTACATCAATCCCACTTGGCTCAACATATTGCGTTCTTTTAGGGTTATCCATTCGTTTGCAGTAACCGTTTTCATTTTGAGGTTTCACTCTGTTTTCTCCTATATGGATACAGGTATTTGGAACGCTAAATCTAATACGGTTTGCGCTAGCTCTTTGAAACTTGACACAATAAAAAAGTTTCAAGTTCTATCTCTATTGTTTGTTTGCTGTTGATGTAGCCCTAAGCAGAGACTGGCGAAAATCACTTTCCTGGAAAGGGTTTGCCAAGCTTCCAAAGAAGTATGATTTTCCTGAAATATCAGCAAACATTTTTTCACCCTATCATGATGATACTTTCAGGTAATGATCAGTACACCAATCCCACTTGGCTCACCAAATTTCGTTTTTCTAGTTTAAACCGTTCGTTTGCAGTAACCGTTTTCATTTTTAGGTTTCACTCTGTTTTCTCCTATACGGATACATGTATTTGGAACTCAAAATCAAACACAGTTTGTGCTAGCTCTTTGAAACTTGACACAATAAAGCAGTTTCAAGTTCTATATCTATGGTTTGTTTGCTGTTGATGTAGCCCTAAGCAGAGACTGGCGAAAATCACTTTCCTGGAGAGGGGTTGCCAAGCTTCCAAAAAACTACGATTGTCCTGAAATCTCAGAAAACATTTTTTCACAGAATCTTGATGATACTTTCAGGCAATGATCAGTACACCAATCCCACTTGGCTCACCAAATTTCCTTCTTCTAGGTTAAACCGTTCGTTTGCAGTAACCGTTTTCATTTTTAGGTTTCACTCTTTTTTCTGCTCTACGGATACATGTATTTGAAACTCTAAATCAAACATGGTTTGTGCTAGCTCTTTGAAACTTGACAAACTAAAGCAGTTTCAAGTTCTCTCCCTATGGTTTGTTTGCTGTTGATGTAGTTCTAAGCAGAGACTGGCGATAATCACATTCCTGGAGAGGGGTTGCCAAGAATAAAAAAAACTACGATTGGACTGAAATCTCAGGACACATTTTTTCACCCAATCTTGATGATACTTTCAGGTAATGATCAGTACACCAATCCCACTTTGCTCACCAAATTTCGTTCTTCAAGGTTAAACCGTTCGTTTGCAGTAACCGTTTTCATTTTTAGGTTTCACTCTCTTTTCTCCTATACAAATACATGTATTTGGAACTCTAAATCAAACACGGTTTGTGCTAGCTCTTTGAAACTTGACACAATAAAGCAGTTTCAAGTTCTATCTCTATGGTTTGTTTGCTGTTGATGTAGCCCTAAGCAGAGACTGGCGAAAATCACTTTCCTGGAGAGGGGTGTCCAAGCTTCCAAAAAACTACGATTGGTCTGAAATCTCAGGAAACAATTTTTCACCCAATCTTGATGATACTGTCAGGTAATGATCAGTACACCAATCCCACTTGGCTCACCAAATTCCGTTCTTCTATGTTAAACCGTTCGTTTGCAGTATCCGTTGTCATTTTAAGGTTTTACTCTGTTTTCTGCTATACAAATACATGTATTTGAAACTCTAAATCAAACACGGTTTGTGCTAGCTCTTTGAAACTGGACACAATAAAGAAGTTTCAAGTTCTATCTCTATGGTTTGTTTGCTGTTTATGTAGCCCTAAGCAGAGACTGGCGAAAATCACTTTCCTTGAGAGGGGTTGCCAAGCTTCCAAAAACAACGATTGGCCTGAAATCTCCGGAAACATTTTTTCACCCAATCTTGATGATACTTTCAGGTAATGATCAGTACACCAATACCACTTGGCTCACTAAACTTCGTTCTTCTAGGTTAAACCGTTCGTTTGCAGTAACCGTTTAAATTTTAGGTTTCACTCTGTTTTCTGCTATACGGATACATGTATTTGAAACTCTAAATCAAACACGGTTTGTGCTAGCTCTTTGAAACTTGACACAATAAAGCAGTTTCAAGTTCTATCTCTATGGTTTGTTTGCTGTTCATGTAGCCCTAAGCAGAGACTGGCGAAAATCACTTTCCTGGACAGGGGTTGCCAACCTTCCAAATAACTATGAATGGCCTGAAATGTCAGGAATCATTTTTTCACCCAATCTTGATGATACTTTCAGGTAATGATCAGAACACCCATCCTAATTGGCTCATCAAATTTCGTTCCTCTAGGTTAAACCGTTCGTTTGCAGTAACCATTTTCAATTTTAAGTTTCACTCTTTTTTCTCCTATACGGATACATGTATTTGGAACTCTAAATCAACACGGTTTGTGCTAGCTCTTTGAATCTTGACACAATAAAGCAGTTTCAAGTTCTATTTTTATGGTTTGTTTGATGTTGATGTAGCCCTAAGCAGAGACTGGCGAAAATCACTTTTCTGGAGAGGGGTTGCCAAGCTTCCAAAAAACTACGATTGGCCGTAAATCTCAAAAAACATTTTTTCACCCATTTTTGATGATACTTTCAGGTAATGATCAGTACACCAATCCCACTTGGCTCACCAAATTTCGTTCTTCTAGGTTAAGCCATTCCTTTGCAGTGACCGTTTTCATTTTTAGGTTTCATTCTGTTTTCTCCTATACGGATACATGTATTTGGAACTCTAAATCAAACACGGTTTGTGCTACCTCTTTGAAACATGACAGAATAAAGTAGTTTCAAGTTCTATCTCTATGGTTTGTTTGCTGTTGATGTAGCCCTAAGCAGAGACTGCGAAAATCACTTTCCTGTAGAGGGGTTGCCAAGCTTCCAAAGAAGTAAGATTGGCCTGAAATCTCAGCAAATATTTTTTCACCCAATCTTGATGATACTTTCAGATAATGATCAGTATACCAATCCCACTTGGCTCACATAAATTCGTTCTTCTAAGTTAAACCGTTCGTTTACAGTAACTGTTTTAATTTTCAGGTTTCACTCTGTTTTCTCCTATACAGATACATGTATTTGGAACTCTAAATCAAACACGGTTTGTGCTAGCTCTATGAAACTTGACACATTAAAGCAGTCAAGGTCTATTTTTATGGTTTGTTTGTTGTTGATGTAGACCTAAGCAGAGACTGGCGAAAATCACGTTCCTGGAGAGGGGTTGCCAAGCTTCCAAAAAACTATGATTGGCCTGAAATCGCAGAAAACATTTTTTCACCCATTCTTGATGATACTTTCAGGTAATGATCAGTACACCAATCCCACTTGGCTCACCAAATTTCGTTCTTCTAGGTTAAACCGTTCGTTTGCGGTAACCGTTTTCATTTTTAGTTTTCACTCTTTTTTCTGCTATACGGATATGTGTATTTGAAACTCTAAATCAAACACGGTTTGTGGTAGCTCTTTGAAACTTGACAGAATAAAGGAGTTTCAAGTTCTATCTCTATGGTTTGTTTGCTGTTGATGTAGCCCTAGGCAGAGACTGGCGAAAATCACTTTTCGGTAGAGGGGTTGCCAAGCTTCCAAAGAAGTAAGATTGACCTGAAATCTCAGCAAACATTTTTTCACCCAATCTTGATGATAATTTCAGGTAATGATCAGTACACCAATCCCACTTGGCTCACCAAATTTCGTTCTTCTAGGTTAAACCGTTCGTTTGCAGTAACCGTTTTCATTTTTAGGTTTCACTCTGTTTTCTCCTATACGGATACATGTATTTGGAACTCTAAATCAAACACGGTTTGTGCTAGCTCTTTGAAACTTGACACAATAAAGCAGTTTCAAGTTCTATCTCTATGGTTTGTTCGCTGTTGATGTAGCCCTAAGCAGAGACTGGCGAAAATCACTTTCATGGAGAGGGGTTGCCAAGCTTCCAAAAAACTACGATTGGCCTGAAATCTCAGGAAACATTTTTTCACCCAATCTTGATGATACTTTCAGGTAATGATCATTACACCAATCCCACTTGGCTCACCAAATTCCGTTCTTCTAGGTTAAACCGTTCGTTTGCAGTAACCGTTTTCATTTTTAGGTTTCACTCTGTTTTCTGCTATACGGATACGTGTATTTGAAACTCTAAATCAAACACAGTTTGTGCTAGCTCTTTGAAACTTGACAGAATAAAGCAGTTTCAAGTTCTATCTCTATGGTTTGTATGCTGTTGATGTAGCCCTAGGCAGAGACTGGCGAAAATCACTTTCCTGGAGAGGGGTTGCCAAGCTTCCAAAGAAGTAAGATTGGCCTGAAATCACAGGAAACATTTTTTCACCCAATCTTGATGATACTTTCAGGTAATGATCAGTACACCAATCCCACTTGGCTCACCGAATTTCGTTCTTCTAGTTTAAACCGTTTGTTTTCAGTATCCATTTTCATTTTTAGGTTCAATCTGTTTTCTGCAATAAAAATATATGTATTTGAAACACTAATTGAAACACGGTTTGTGCTAGCTCTTTGAAACTTGACACAATAAAGCAGTTTCAATTTCTATCTCTATGGTTTGTTTGCTTTTGATGTAGCCCTAAGCAGAGACTGGCGAAAATCACTTTCCTGGAGAGGGGTTGCCAAGCTTCCAAAAAACTACGATTGGCCTGAAATCTCAGGAAACATTTTTTCACCCAACCTTGATGATACTTTCAGGTAATGATCAGTACAAAATTCCCACTTGGCTCACCAAATTTCGTTCTTCTAGGTTAAACCGTTCGTTTGCAGTAACCGTTTTCATTTTTAGGTTTCACTCTGTTTTTTGCTATATGGATACGTGTGTTTGAAACTATTAATAAAACACGGTTTGTGCTAGCTCTTTGAAACTTGACACAATAAAGCAGTTTCAAGTTCTATCTCTATGGTTTGTTTGCTGTTGATGTAGCCCTAAGCAGAGACTGGCGAAAATCACTTTCCTGGAGAGGGGTTGCCAAGCTTCCAAAAAACTACGATTGGCCTGAAATCTCAGCAAACATTTTTTCACCCAATCTTGATGATACTTTCAGGTAATGATCAGTACACCAATCCCACTTGGCTCATCAAATTCCGTTCTTCTAGGTTAAACCGTTCGTTTGCAGTAACCGTTTTCATTTTTAGGTTTCACTCTGTTTTCTGCTATACGGATACGTGTATTTGAAACTCTAAATCAAACACAGTTTGTACTAGCTCTTTGAAACTTGACACACTAAAGCAGTTTCAAGTTCAATCTCTATGGTTTGTTTGCTGTTGATGTAGCCATAAGCAGAGAATGGCGAAAATCACTTTCCGGTAGAGGGGTTGCCAAGCTTCCAAAGAAGTAAGATTGACCTGAAATCTCAGCAAACATTTTTTCACCCAATCTTGATGATACTTTCAGGTAATGATCAGTACACCAATCCCACTTGGCTCACATAAATTCGTTCTTCTGGGTTAAACCGTTCGTTTGCAGTAACCGTTTTCATTTTTAGGTTTCACTCTGTTTTCTCCTATACGGATACATGTATTTGGAACTCTAAATCAAACACGGTTTGTGCTAGCTCTTTGAAACTTGACACAATAAAGCAGTTTCAAGTTCTATCTCTATGGTTTGTTTGCTGTTGATGTAGCCCTAAGCAGAGACTGGCGAAAATCACTTTCCTGTAGAGGTGTTGCCATACTTCCAAAGAAGTACGATTGGCCTGAAATCTCAACAAACATTTTATAAACCAATCTTGATGATACTTTCAGGTAATGATCACTACACCAATCCCACTTGGCTCACCAAATTTCGTTCTTCTAGGTTAAACCGTTCGTTTGCAGTAACCGTTTACATTTTTAGGTTTCACTCTGTTTTCTCCTATACGGATACATGTATTTGGAACTCTAAATCAAACAAAGTTTGTGCTAGCTCTTTGAAACATGACACAATAAAGCAGTTTCAAGTTCTATCTCTATGGTTTGTTTGCTGTTGATGTAGCCCTAGGCAGAGACTGGCGAAAATCACTTTCCTGGATAGGAGCTGCCAAGCTTCCAAAGAAGTAAGATTGGCCTGAAATCTCAGCAAACATTTTTTCACCCAATCTTGATGATACTTTCAGGTAATGATCAGTACACCAATCCCACTTGGCTCACCAAAATTTCGTTCTTCTAGGTTAAACCGTTCGTTTGCAGTAACCGTTTTCATTTTTAGGTTACACTCTGTTTTCTGCTATACGGATACATATATTTGAAACTCTAAATCAAACACGGTGTGTGCTAGCTCTTTGAAACTTGACAGAATAAAGGAGTTTCAAGTTCTTTCTCTATGGTTTGTTTGCTGTTGATGTAGCCCTAAGCAGAGACTGGCGAAAATCACTTTCCTGGAGAGGGGTTGCCAAGCTTCCAAAAAACTATGATTGGCCTGAAATCTCAGGAAACATTTTTTCACCCAATCTTGATTATACTTTCAGGTAATGATAAGTACACCAATCCCACTTGGCTCACCGAATTTCGTTCTTCTAGGTTAAACCGTTCGTTTTCAGTATCCGTTTTCATTTTTAGGTTTCACTCTGTTTTCTGCTATACAAATATATGTATTTGACACTCTAATTGAAACACGGTTTGTGCTAGCTCTTTGAAACTTGACACAATAAAGCAGTTTCAAGTTCTATCTCTATGGTTTATTTGCTGTTGATGTAGCCCTAAGCAGAGACTGGCGAAAATCACTTTCCTGGAGAGGGGTTGCCAAGCTTCCAAAAAACTACGTTTGGCCTGAAATCTCAGGAAACATTTTTTAACCCAATCTTGATGATACTTTCAGGTAATGATCAGTACAAAATTCCCACTTGGCTCACCAAATTTCGTTCTTCTAGGTTAAACCGTTCGTTTGCAGTAACCGTTTTCATTTTTAGGTTTCACTCTGTTTTCTGCTATACGGATACATATATTTGAAACTCTAAATCAAACACGGTTTGTGCTAGCTCTTTGAAACTTGACAGAATAAAGGAGTTTCAAGTTCTTTCTCTATGGTTTGTTTGCTGTTGATGTAGCCCTAAGCAGAGACTGGCGAAAATCACTTTCCTGGAGAGGGGTTGCCAAGCTTCCAAAAAACTACCATTGGCCTGAAATTTCAGGAAACATTTTTTCACCCAATCTTGATGATACTTTCAGGTAATGATAAGTACACCAATCCCACTTGGCTCACCGAATTTCGTTCTTCTAGGTTAAACCGTTCGTTTTCAGTATCCGTTTTCATTTTTAGGTTTCACTCTGTTTTCTGCTATACAAATATATGTATTTGAAACACTAATTGAAACACGGTTTGTGCTAGCTCTTTGAAACTTAACACAATAAAGCAGTTTCAAGTTCTATCTCTATGGTTTGTTTGCTTTTGATGTAGCCCTAAGCAGAGACTGGCGAAAATCACTTTCCTGGAGAGGGGTTGCCAAGCTTCCAAAAAACTATGATTGGCCTGAAATCTCAGGAAACATTTTTTCACCCAATCTTGATGATACTTTCAAGTAATGATCAGTACAAAATTCCCACTTGGCTCACCAAATTTCGTTCTTCTAGGTTAAACCGTTCGTTTGCAGTAACCGTTTTCATTTTTAGGTTTCACTCTGTTTTTTGCTATATGGATACGTGTGTTTGAAACTATTAATAAAACACGGTTTTTGCTAGCTCTTTGAAACTTGACACAATAAAGCAGTTTCAAGTTCTATCTCTATGGTTTGTTTGCTGTTGATGTAGCCCTAAGCAGAAACTGGCGAAAATCACTTTCCTGGAGAGGGTTGCCAAGCTTCCAAAAACTACGATTGGCCTGAAATCTCAGCAAACATTTTTTCACCTAATCTTGATGATACTTTCAGGTAATGATCAGTACACCAATCCCACTTGGCTCACCAAATTCCGTTCTTCTAGGTTAAACCGTTCGATCGCAGTAACCGTTTTCATTTTTAGGTTTCACTCTGTTTTCTGCTATACGGATACGTGTATTTGAAACTCTAAATCAAACACAGTTTGTGCTAGCTCTTTGAAACTTGACACAATAAAGCAGTTTCAAGTTCTATCTCTATGGTTTGTTTGCTGTTGATGTAGCCCTAGGCAGAGACTGGCGAAAATCACTTTCCGGTAGAGGGGTTGCCAAGCTTCCAAAGAAGTAAGATTGACCTGAAATCTCAGCAAACATTTTTTCACCCAATCTTGATGATACTTTCAGGTAATGATCAGTACACCAATCCCACTTGGCTCACATAAATTCCTTCTTCTGGGTTAAACCGTTCGTTTGCAGTAACCGTTTTCATTTTTGGGTTTCACTCTGTTTTCTCCTATACGGATACATGTATTTGGAACTCTAAATCAAACACGGTTTGTGCTAGCTCTTTGAAACTTGACACAATAAAGCAGTTTCAAGTTCTTTCTCAATGGTTTGTTTGCTGTTGATGTAGCCCTAAGCAGAGACTGGCGAAAATCACTTTCCTGTAGAGGTGTTGCCATGCTTCCAAAGAAGTACGATGGCCTGAAATCTCAACAAACATTTTATAAACCAATCTTGATGATACTTTCAGGTAATGATCACTACACCAATCCCACTTGGCTCACCAAATTTCGTTCTTCTAGGTTAAGCCATTCGTTTGCAGTGACCGTTTTCATTTTTAGGTTTCACTCTGTTTTCTCCTATATGGATACATGTATTTGGAACTCTAAATCAAACACGGTTTGTGCTACCTCTTTGAAATATGACAGAATAAAGCAGTTTCAAGTTCTATCTCTATGGTTTGTTTGCTGTTGATGTAGCCCTAAGCAGAGACTGCGAAAATCACTTTCCTGTAGAGGGGTTGCCAAGCATCCAAAGAAGTACAATTGGCCTGAAATCTCAGCAAACATTTTTTCACCCAATCTTGATGATACTTTCAGGTAATGATCACTACATTAATCCCACTTGGCTCACCAAATTTTGTTCTTCTAGGTTAAACCATTCGTTTGCAGTAACCGTTTTCATTTTTAGGTTTCACTCTGTTTTCTCCTATACGGATACATGTATTTGGATCTCTAAATCAAACACGGTTTGTGCTTGCTCTTTGAAACTTGACACAATAAAGCAGTTTCAAGTTCTATCTCTATGGATTGTATGCTGTTGATGTAGCCCTAAGCAGAGACTGGCGAAAATCACTTTCCTGGAGAGGGGTTGCCAAGCTTCCAAAAAACTACGATTGGACTGAAATATCAGGAAACATTTTTTCACCCAATCTTGATGATACTTTTATGTATTGATCAGTACACCAATCCCACTTGGCTCACCAAATTTCGTTCTTCTAGGTTAAGCCATTCGTTTGCAGTGACCGTTTTCATTTTTAGGTTTCACTCTGTTTTCTCCTATACGGATACATGTATTTGGAACTCTAAATCAAACAAGGTTTGTGCTAGCTCTTTGAAACTTGACACAATAAAGCAGTTTCAAGTTCTATCTCTATGGTTTGTTTGCTGTTGATGTAGCCCTAAGCAGAGACTGGCGAAAATCACTTCCCTGGAGAGGGTTTGCCAAGCTTCCAAAAAACTACGATTGGCCTGAAATCTCAGGAAACATTTTTTCACCCAATCTTGATGATACTTTTACTTAATGATCAGTACACCAATCCCACTTGGCTCAACAAATTTCGTTCTTTTAGGTTAAACCATTCGTTTGCAGTGACCGTTTTCATTTTTAGGTTTCACTCTGTTTTCTCCTATACAGATACATGTATTTGGAACTCTAAATCAAACACGGTTTGTGCTACCTCTTTGAAACTTGACACAATAAAGCAGTTTCAAGTTCTATCTCTATGGTTTGTTTGCTGTTGATGTAGCCCTAAGCAGAGACTGGTGAAAATCACTTTCCTGTAGAGGGGTTGCCAAGCTTCCAAAGAAGTACATTTGGCCTGAAATCTCAGCAAACATTTTTTCAACCAATCTTGATGATACTTTCAGGTAATGATCACTACACCAATCCCACTTGGCTCACCAAATTTCGTTCTTTTACGTTAAACCGTTGGTTTGCAGAAACCGTTTTTATTTTTAGGTTTCACTCTGTTTTCTCCTATACGGATACATGTATTTGGAACTCTAAATCAAACACGGTTGGTGCTAGCTTTTTGAAACTTGACACAATAAAGCAGTTTCAAGTTCTATCTGTATGGTTTCTTTGCTGTTAATGAAGCCCTAAGCAGAGACTGGCGAAAATCACTTTCCTGGAGAGGGGTTGCCAAGCTTACAAAAAACTACGATTGGCCTGAAATCTCAGGAAACATTTTTTCACCCAATCTTGATTATTCTTTCAGGTAATGATCAGTAAACCAATGCCACTTGGCTCACCATATTTCGTTCTTCCAGGTTAAACCGTTCGTTCGCAGTAACCGTTTTCATTTTTAGATTTCACTCTCTTTTCTCCTATACGGATACATGTATTTGGAACTCTAAATCAAACACAGTTTGTGCTAGCTCTTTGAAACTTGACACAATAAAGCAGTTTCAAGTTCTATCTCTATGGTTTGTTTGCTGTTGATGTAGCCCTAAGCAGAGTTTGGCGAAAATGACTTTCCTTGAGAGGGGTTGCCAAGTTTCCAAAAAACTATGATTGGCATATAATCTCAGGAAACATTTTTTCACCCAATCTTGATGATACATTCAGGCAATGATCAGTACACCAATCCCACTTGGCTCTCCAAATTTCGTTCTTCTAGGTTAAACCGTTCGTTTGCAGTAACCGTTTTTATTTTTAGGTTTCACTCTGTTTTCTCCTATATAGATACATGTATTTGGAACTCTAAATCAAACACGGTTTGTGCTAGCTCTTGGAAACTTGACACAATAAAGCAGTTTCAAGTTCTATCTTTGTGGTTTGTTTGCTGTTGATGTAGCCCTAAGCAGAGACTGGCGAAAATCACTTTCCTGGAGAGGTATTGCCAAGCTTCCAAAAAACTATGATTGGCCTGAAATCTCAGGAAATATTTTTTCACCCAATCTTTATGATACTTTCAGGTAAAGATCAGTACACCAATCTCACTTGGCTCACCAAATTTCGTTCTTCAAGGTTAAACCGTTCGTTTGCAGTAACCGTTTTCATTTTGAGGTTTCACTCTGTTTTCTCCTATGCGGATACATGTATTTGGAACTCTAAATCAAACACGGTTTGTGCTAGCTCTTTGAAACTTGACAGAATAAAGCAGATTCAAGTTCTAACTCTATGGTTTGTTTGCTGTTGATGTAGCCCTAAGCAGAGACTGGCGAAAATCACTTTCCTGGAGAGGGATTCCAAGCTTCCAAAAAACTACGATTGGCCTGAAATCTCAGGAAACATTTTTCTCCCAATCTTGATGATACTTTCAGGTAATAATCAGTACACCAATCCCACTTGGCTCACCAAATTTCATTCTTCTAGGTTAAACCGTTGGTTTGAAGTAACCGTTTTCTTTTTTAGGTTTCACTGTGTTTTCTGCTATACGGATACATGTATTTGAAACTCTATATTATACACGGTTTGTGGTAGCTCTTTGAAACTTGACACAATAAAGCAGTTTCAAGTTCTATCTCTATGGTTTGTTTGCTGTTCACGTAGCCCTATGCAGAGACTGGGAAAAATCACTTTCCTGGAGAGGGGTTGCCAAGCTTCCAAAAAAATACAATTGGCCTGAAATCTCAGGAAACACTTTTTCGCCCAATCTTGATGATACTTTCAGGCAATGATCAGTACACCAATCCCACTTGGCTCACCAAATTCCGTTCTTCTAGGTTAAACCGTTCGTTTGCAGTAACCGTTTTCATTTTTCGGTTTCACTCTGTTTTCTCCTATACGGATACATGTATTTGGAACTCTAAATCAAACACGGTTTGTGCTAGTTCTTTGAAACTTGACACAATAAAGCAGTTTCAAGTTCTATCTCTATGGTTTCTTTGCTGTTGATGTATCCCTAGGCAGAAACTGGCAAAAATCACTTTCCTGGAGAGGGGTTCCCAAGCTTCAAAAAAACTAAGATTGGCCTCAAATCTCAGGAAACATTTTTTCACCCAATCTTGATGATACTTTCAGGTAATGATCAGTACACCAAGCCCACTTGGCTCACCTAATTTCGTTCTTTCAGGTTAAACCGCTCCTTTGCAGTAACCGTTTTCATTTTTAGGTTTCACTCTGTTTTCTCCTATATGGATACATGTATTTGCAACTCTTAATCAAACACGGTTTGTGCTAGCTCTTTGAAACTTGACACAATAAAGCAGTTTTAAGTTCTATCTCTATGGTTTGTTTGCTGTTGATGTAGCCCTAGGCAGAGACTGGCGAAAATCACTTTCCTGGAGAGGGGTTGCCAAGCTTCCAAAACTAAGAATGGCCTGAAATGTCAGGAAATATTTTTTCCCCCAATGTTGATCATACTTTCAGGTAATGATCAGTACACCAAGCCCACTTTGCTGACCGAATTTCGTTCTTCTATGTTAAACTGTTCGTTTGCAGAAACCGTTTTCATTTTTAGGTTTCACTCTGTTTTCTGCTATACGGATACATGTATTTGAAACTCTAAATCAAACACGGTTTGTGGTAGCTCTTTGAAACTTGACACAATAAAGCAGTTTCAAGTTCTATCTCTATAGTTTGTTTGCTGTTCACGTAGCCCTAAGCAGAGACTGGGGAAAATCACTTTCCTGGAGAGGGGTTGCCAAGCTTCCAAAAAACTACGATTGGCCTGAAAACTCAGGAAACATTTTTTCACCCAATCTTGATGATACTTTCAGGTAATGATCAGTACACCAATTTCACTTGGCTCACCAAATTTCGTTCTTTTAGGTTAAGCCGTTCGTTTGCAGTAACCGTTTTCATTTTTAGGTTTCATTTTGTGTTCTCCTATACGGATACATGTATTTGGAACTCTAAATCAAACACGGTTTGTGTTTGCTCTTTGAAACTTGACACAATAAAGCAGTTTCAAGTTCTATCTCTATGGTTTGTTTGCTGTTGATGTAGCCCTAAGCAGAGACTGGCGAAAATCACCTTCCTGGAGAGGGGTTGCCAAGCTTCCAAAAAACTACGATTTGCCTGAAATCTCAGCAAACATTTTTTCACCCAACCTTGATGATACTTTCAGGTAATAATCAGTACACCAATCCTACTTGGCTCACCAAATTTCATTCTTCTAGGTTAAACCGTTGGTTTGAAGTAACCGTTTTCATTGTTAGGTTTCACTGTGTTTTCTGCTACACGGATACATGTATTTGAAACTCTAAATCAAACCCGGTTTGTGGTAGCTCTTTGAAACTTGACACAATTAAGCAGTTTCAATTTCTATATCTATGGTTTGTTTGCTGTTCACGTAGCCCTAAGCACAGACTGGGGAAAATCACTTTCCTGGAGAGGGGTTGCCAAGCTTCCAAAAAACTATGATTGGCCTGAAATCTCAGGAAACATTTTTTCACCCAATCTTGATGATACTTTCAGGCAATGATCAGTACACCAATCCCACTTGGCTCACCAAATTACGTTCTTCTATGTTAAACCGTTCGTTTGCAGTAACCGTTTTCATTTTTAGGTTTCACTGTATTCTCCTATACGGATACATGTATTTGGAACACTAAATCAAACGCAGTTTGTTCTAGCTTTTTGAAACTTGACACAATATAGCAGTTTCAAGTTCTCTTTCTATGGTTTGTTTGCTGTTGATGTAGTCCTAAGCAGAGACTGGTGAAAATCACTTTCCTGGAGAGGGGTTGCCAAGCTTCCAAAAAACTACGATTGGCCTGAAATCTTAGCAAATATTTTCTCATCCAATCTTGATGGTACTTTCTGTTAATGATCAGTACACCAATCCCACTTGGCTCACCAAATTTTGTTCTTCTAGGTTAAACCGTTCGTTTGCAGTAAACGTTTTCATTTTTAGGTTTCACTCTGTTTTCTCCTATACGGATACATGTATTTGGAACTCTAAATCAAACACGGTTTGTGCTAGCTCTTTGAAACTTGACAGAATAAAGCAGTTTCAAGTTCTAACTCTATGGTTTGTTTGCTGTTGATGTAGCCCTAAGCAGAGACTGGCGAAAATCACTTTCCTGGAGAGGGGTTGCCAAGCTTCCAAAAAACTATGATTGGCCTGAAATCTCAGGAAACATTTTTCACCCAATTTTGATGATACTTTCAGGCAATGATCAGTACACCAATCTCACTTGGCTCACCAAATTTCGTTTTTCTAGGTCAAACCGTTCGTTTGCAGTAACCGTTTTCATTTTTTGGTTTCACTCTGTTTTGTCCTATACGGATACATGTATTTGGAACTCTAAATCAAACACGGTTTGTGCTAGCTCTTTGAAACTTGACACAATAAAGCAGTTTCAAGTTCTATGTCTATGGTTTGTTTCCTGTTGATGTAGCCCTAAGCAGAGACTGGCGAAAATCACTTTCCTGGAGAGGGGTTGCCAAGCTTCCAAAAAACTACGATTGGCCTGAAATCTCAGGAAACATTTTTTCACCCAATCTTGATGATACTTTCAGGTAATGATCAGTACACGAATCCCACTTGGCTTACCAAATTTCGTTCTTCTATGTTAAACCTTTCGTTTGCAGTAACCGTATTTATTTTTAGGTTTCACTCTGTTTTCTCCTATACGGATACATGTATATGGAACTCTAAATCAAACACGGTTTGTGCTAGCTCTTTGAAACTTGACACAATAAAGCAGTTTCGAGTTCTATTTCTATGGTTTGTTTTCTGTTGATGTAGCCCTAAGCAGAGACTGGCGAAAATCTCTTTCCTGGAGAGGGGTTGCCAAGCTTCCAAAAAACTACAATTGGCCTGAAATCTCAGCAAACATTTTTTCACCCAATCTTGATGATACTTTCAGGTAATGATCAGTACACCAATCCCACTTGGCTCACCAAATTTCGTTCTTCTATGTTAAACCGTTCGTCTGCAGTAACCGTTTTCATTTTTTAGGTTTCTCTCTGTTTTCTACTATACGGATACATGTATTTGGAACTCTAAATCAAACACGGTTTGTGCTAGCTCTTTGAAACTTGACAGAATAAAGCAGTTTCAAGTTCTATCTCTATGGTTTGTTTGCTGTTGATGTAGCCCTAAGCAGAGTTTGGCGAAAATGACTTTCCTTGAGAGGGGTTGCCAAGCTTCCAAAAAACTATGATTGGCATATAATCTCAGGAAACATTTTTTCACCCAATCTTGATGATACATTCAGGCAATGATCAGTACACCAATCCCACTTGGCTCTCCAAATTTCGTTCTTCTAGGTTAAACCGTTCGTTTGCAGTAACCGTTTTTATTTTTAGGTTTCACTCTGTTTTCTCCTATATAGATACATGTATTTGGAACTCTAAATCAAACACGGTTTGTGCTAGCTCTTGGAAACTTGACACAATAAAGCAGTTTCAAGTTCTATCTTTGTGGTTTGTTTGCTGTTGATGTAGCCCTAAGCAGAGACTGGCGAAAATCACTTTCCTGGAGAGGTATTGCCAAGCTTCCAAAAAACTATGATTGGCCTGAAATCTCAGGAAACATTTTTTCACCCAATCTTTATGATACTTTCAGGTAAAGATCAGTACACCAATCTCACTTGGCTCACCAAATTTCGTTCTTCAAGGTTAAACCGTTCATTTGCAGTAACCGTTTTCATTTTGAGGTTTCACTCTGTTTTCTCCTATGCGGATACATGTATTTGGAACTCTAAATCAAACACGGTTTGTGCTAGCTCTTTGAAACTTGACAGAATAAAGCAGATTCAAGTTCTAACTCTATGGTTTGTTTGCTGTTGATGTAGCCCTAAGCAGAGACTGGCGAAAATCACTTTCCTGGAGAGGGATTGCCAAGCTTCCAGAAAACTACGATTGGCCTGAAATCTCAAAAAACATTTTTCACCCAATCTTGATGATACTTTCAGGTAATGATCAGTACACCAATCCCACTTGGCTCACCAAATTTCATTCTTCTAGGTTAAACCGTTGGTTTGAAGTAACCGTTTTCATTTTTAGGTTTCACTGTGTTTTCTGCTATACGGATACATGTATTTGAAACTCTATATCATACACGGTTTGTGGTAGCTCTTTGAAACTTGACACAATAAAGCAGTTTCAAGTTCTATCTCTATGGTTTGTTTGCTGTTCACGTAGCCCTATGCAGAGACTGGGAAAAATCACTTTCCTGGAGAGGGGTTGCCAAGCTTCCAAAAAAATACAATTGGCCTGAAATCTCAGGAAACACTTTTTCGCCCAATCTTGATGATACTTTCAGGCAATGATCAGTACACCAATCCCACTTGGCTCACCAAATTTCGTTCTTCTAGGTTAAACCGTTTGTTTGCAGTAACCGTTTTCATTTTTCGGTTTCACTCTGTTTTCTCCTATACGGATACATGTATTTGGAACTCTAAATTAAACACGGTTTGTGCTAGTTCTTTGAAACTTGACACAATAAAGCAGTTTCAAGTTCTATCTCTATGGTTTCTTTGCTGTTGATGTAGCCCTAGGCAGAAACTGGCAAAAATCACTTTCCTGGAGAGGGGTTCCCAAGCTTCAAAAAAACTAAGATTGGCCTCAAATCTCAGGAAACATTTTTTCACCCAATCTTGATGATACTTTCAGGTAATGATCAGTACACCAAGCCCACTTGGCTCACCTAATTTCGTTCTTTCTGGTTAAACCGCTCCTTTGCAGTAACCGTTTTCATTTTTAGGTTTCACTCTGTTTTCTCCTATACGGATACATGTATTTGCAACTCTTAATCAAACACGGTTTGTGCTAGCTCTTTGAAACTTGACACAATAAAGCAGTTTTAAGTTCTATCTCTATGGTTTGTTTGCTGTTGATGTAGCCCTAGGCAGAGACTGGCGAAAATCACTTTCCTGGAGAGGGGTTGCCAAGCTTCCAAAACTACGAATGGCCTGAAATGTCAGGAAATATTTTTTCCCCCAATGTTGATCATACTTTCAGGTAATGATCAGTACACCAAGCCCACTTTGCTCACCGAATTTCGTTCTTCTATGTTAAACTGTTCGTTTGCAGAAACCGTTTTCATTTTTAGGTTTCACTCTGTTTTCTGCTATACGGATACATGTATTTGAAACTCTAAATCAAACACGGTTTGTGGTAGCTCTTTGAAACTTGACACAATAAAGCAGTTTCAAGTTCTATCTCTATAGTTTGTTTGCTGTTCACGTAGCCCTAAGCAGAGACTGGGGAAAATCACTTTCCTGGAGAGGGGTTGCCAAGCTTCCAAAAAACTACGATTGGCCTGAAAACTCAGGAAACATTTTTTCACCCAATCTTGATGATACTTTCAGGTAATGATCAGTACACCAATCCCACTTGGCTCACCAAATTTCGTTCTTCTTGGTTAAACTGTTCATTTGCAGTAACCGTTTTCATTTTTAGGTTTCACTCTGTTTTCTGCTATAGGGATACATGTATTTGGAACTCTGAAAAAAACACGGTTTGTGCTACCTCTTTGAAACTTGACACAATAAAGCAGTTTCAAGTTCTATCACTATGGTTTGTTTTAGGTTTCACTCTGTTTTCTGCTATAGGGATACATGTATTTGGAACTCTGAAAAAAACACGGTTTGTGCTACCTCTTTGAAACTTGACACAATAAAGCAGTTTCAAGTCTATCACTATGGTTTGTTTGCTGTTGATGTAGCCCTAAGCAGAGACTAAAAATCACTTACCTGGAGAGGTGTTGCCAAGCTTCCAAAACCCCGTTCGTTTGCAGTAACCGGTTTCATTTTTAGGTTTCACTTTGTGTTCTCCTATACGGATACATGTATTTGGAACTCTAAATCAAACACGGTTTGTGTTTGCTCTGTGAAACTTGACACAATAAAGCAGTTTCAAGTTCTATCTCTATGGTTTGTTTGCTGTTGATGTAGCCCTAAGCAGAGACTGGCGAAAATCACCTTCCTGGAGAGGGTTGCCAAGCTTCCAAAAACTACGATTTGCCTGAATCTCAGCAAACATTTTTCACCCAACCTTGATGATACTTTCAGGTAATAATCAGTACACCAATCCTACTTGGCTCACCAAAGTTTCATTCTTCTAGGTAAACCGTGTTTGAAGTAACCGTTTTCATTGTTAGGTTTCACTGTGTTTTCTGCTACACGGATACATGTATTTGAAACTCTAAATCAAACCCGGTTTGTGGTAGCTCTTTGAAACTTGACACAATTAAGCAGTTTCAATTTCTATATCTATGGTTTGTTTGCTGTTCACGTAGCCCTAAGCACAGACTGGGGAAAATCACTTTCCTGGAGAGGGGTTGCCAAGCTTCCAAAAAACTATGATTGGCCTGAAATCTCAGGAAACATTTTTTCACCCAATCTTGATGATACTTTCAGGCAATGATCAGTACACCAATCCCACTTGGCTCACCAAATTACGTTCTTCTATGTTAAACCGTTCGTTTGCAGTAACTGTTTTCATTTTTAGGTTTCACTGTATTCTCCTATACGGATACATGTATTTGGAACACTAAATCAAACGCAGTTTGTTCTAGCTTTTTGAAACTTGACACAATATAGCAGTTTCAAGTTCTCTTTCTATGGTTTGTTTGCTGTTGATGTAGTCCTAAGCAGAGACTGGTGAAAATCACTTTCCTGGAGAGGGGTTGCCAAGCTTCCAAAAAACTACGATTGGCCTGAAATCTTAGCAAATATTTTCTCATCCAATCTTGATGGTACTTTCTGTTAATGATCAGTACACCAATCCCACTTGGCTCACCAAATTTTGTTCTTCTAGGTTAAACCGTTCGTTTGCAGTAAACGTTTTCATTTTTAGGTTTCACTCTGTTTTCTCCTATACGGATACATGTATTTGGAACTCTAAATCAAACACGGTTTGTGCTAGCTCTTTGAAACTTGACAGAATAAAGCAGTTTCAAGTTCTAACTCTATGGTTTGTTTGCTGTTGATGTAGCCCTAAGCAGAGACTGGCGAAAATCACTTTCCTGGAGAGGGGTTGCCAAGCTTCCAAAAAACTATGATTGGCCTGAAATCTCAGGAAACATTTTTCACCCAATTTTGATGATACTTTCAGGCAATGATCAGTACACCAATCTCACTTGGCTCACCAAATTTCGTTTTTCTAGGTCAAACCGTTCGTTTGCAGTAACCGTTTTCATTTTTAGGTTTCACTCTGTTTTGTCCTATACGGATACATGTATTTGGAACTCTAAATCAAACACGGTTTGTGCTAGCTCTTTGAAACTTGACACAATAAAGCAGTTTCAAGTTCTATTTCTATGGTTTGTTTCCTGTTGATGTAGCCCTAAGCAGAGACTGGCGAAAATCACTTTCCTGGAGAGGGGTTGCCAAGCTTCCAAAAAACTATGATTGGCCTGAAATCTCAGGAAACATTTTTTCACCCAATCTTGATGATACTTTCAGGTAATGATCAGTACACGAATCCCACTTGGCTTACCAAATTTCGTTCTTCTATGTTAAACCTTTCGTTTGCAGTAACCGTATTTATTTTTAGGTTTCACTCTGTTTTCTCCTATACGGATACATGTATATGGAACTCTAAATCAAACACGGTTTGTGCTAGCTCTTTGAAACTTGACACAATAAAGCAGTTTTCGAGTTCTATTTCTATGGTTTGTTTTCTGTTGATGTAGCCCTAAGCAGAGACTGGCGAAAATCTCTTTCCTGGAGAGGGGTTGCCAAGCTTCCAAAAAACTACGATTGGCCTGAAATCTCAGCAAACATTTTTTCACCCAATCTTGATGATACTTTCAGGTAATGATCAGTACACCAATCCCACTTGGCTCACCAAATTTCGTTCTTCTAGGTTAAAACGTTCGTTTGCAGTAACCATTTACATTTTTAGGTTTCACTCTGTTTTCTCCTATACAGATACTTGTATTTGGAACTCTTAATGAAACACGGTTTGTGGTAGCTCTTTGAAACTTGACACAATAAAGCAGTTTCAAGTTTTCTCTCTATGGTTTGTTTGCTGTTGATGTAGCCCTAAGCAGAGACTGGCAAAAATCACTTTCCTGGAGAGGGGTTGCCAAGCTTCCAAAAAAGTACGATTTGCCTGAAATCTCAGGAAACATTTTTCACCCAATCTTGATGATACTTTCAGGTAATGATCAGTACACCAATCCCACTTGGCTCACCGAATTTCGTTCTTTTAGTTTAAACCGTTCGTTTGCAGTAACCGTTTTCATTTTTAGGTTTCACTCTGTTTTCTCCTATACGGATACATGTTTTTGGAACTCTAAATCAAACACGGTTTGTGCTAGCTCTTTGAAACTTGACAGAATAAAGCAGTTTCAAGTTCTATCTCTATGGTTTTTTTGCTGTTGATGTAGCCCAAAGCAGAGACTGGCGAAAATCACGTTCCTAAAGAGAGTTTGCTAAGCTTCCAAAAAGTACGATTGGCCTGAATTCTCAGCAAACATTTTTTCACCCAATCTTGATGATACGTTCAGGTAATGATCAGTACAAAAATCCAACTTGGCTCACCAAATTTCGTTCTTCTAGGTTAAAACGTTTGTTTGCAGTAACCGTTTTCATTTTTAGGTTTCACTCTGTTTTCTCCTATACGGATACATGTATTTGGAACTCTAAATCAAACAGGGTTTGTTCTAGCTCTTTGAAACTTGACAGAATAAAGCAGTTTCAAGTTCTATCTCTATGGTTTGTTTGCTGTTGATGTAGCCCTAAGCAGAGACTGGCGAAAATGACTTTTCTGGAGAGGGGTTGCCAAGCTTCCAAAAAACTACGATTGTCCTGAAATCTCATGAAGCATTTTTTCACCCAATCTTGATGATACTTTCAGGTAATAATCAGTACACCAATCCCACTTGGCTCACCAAATTTTGTTCTTCTAGGTTAAAACTTTTGTTTGCAGTAACCCTTTTCATTTTTAGGTTTCACTCTGTTTTCTCCTATACGGATACATGTATTTGGAACTCTAAATCAAACACGGTTTTTGGTAGCTCTTTGAAACTTGACACAATAAAGCAATATCAAGTTCTATTTCTATGGTTTGTTTGCTGTTTATGTAGCCCTAAGCAGAGACTGGCGAAAATCACTTTCCTGGAGAAGGGGTTGCCAAGCTTCCAAAAAACTACGATTGGCCTGAAATCTCAGGAAACATTTTTTCACCCAATCTTGATGGTACTTTCAGGTAATGATCAGTACATCAATCCCACTTGGCTCACCAAATTTCGTTCTTCTAGGTTAAACCGTTCGTTTGCAGTAACCGTTTTCATTTTTATGTTTCACTCTGTTCTCTCCAATACGGATACATGTATTTTGAACTCTAAATCAAACATGGTTTGTGCTAGCTCTTTGAAACTTGACACAATAAAGCAGTTTCAAGTTCTATCTCTATGGTTTGTTTGCTGTTGATGTAGCCCTAATCAGAGACTAGCGAAAATCACTTTCCTGGAGAGGGGTTGCCAAGCTTCCCAGAAGTATGATTTGCCTGAAATCTCAGGAAACATTTTTTCACCCAATCTTGATGATACTTTCAGGTAATGATCAGTACACCAATCCCACTTGGCTCACCAAATTTCATTCTTCTAGGTTAAAACGTTTGTTTGCAGTAACCGTTTTCATTTTTAGGTTTCACTCTGTTTTCTCCTATACAGATACATGTATTTCGAACTCTAAAACAAACACGGTTTGTGGCAGCTCTTTGAAACTTGACAGAATAAAGCAGTTTCATGTTCTTTCTCTATGGTTTGTTTTCTGTTGATGTAGCCCTAAGCAGAGACTTTGAAAATCACTTTCCTGGAGAGGGGTTGCCAAGCTTCCAAAAAACTATGATTGGCCTGAAATCTCAGTAAACATTTTTTCACCCAATCTTGATGATACTTTCAGGTAATGATCAGTACACCAATCCCACTTGGCACACCAAATTTTGTTCTTCTAGGTTAAACCGTTCGTTTGCAGTTACCGTTTTCATTTCTAAGTTTCACTGTTTTCTCCTATAAGGATACATGTATTTGAAACTCTAAATCAAACACGGTTTGTGCTAGCTCTTTGAAACTTGACACAATAAAGCAGTTTCAAGTTCTATCCCTATGGTTTGTTTGCTGTTGATGTAGCCCTAAGCAGAGACTGGCGAAAATCACTTACCTGGAGAGGGGTTGCCAAATTTCCAAAAAACTACGAATGGCCTGAAATCTCAGGAAACATTCTTTCACCCAATCTTGAAGATACTTTCAGGTAATGATCAGTACACCAATCCCACTTGGCTCACCAAATTTCGTTCTTCTAGGTGAAACCATTCGTTTGCAGTAACCGTTTTCATTTTTCGGTTTCACTCTGTTCTCCTATACGGATACATGTATTTGGAACTCTAAATCTAACACGGTTTGTGGTAGCACTTTGAAACTTGACACAATAAAGCAGTGTCAAGTTCTATCTCTATGGTTTGTTTTCTGTTGATGTAGCCCTAAGCAGAGACTGGCGAAAATCACTTTCTTGGAGAGGGGTTGCCAAGCTTCCAAAAAGTACGATTGTCCTGAAATCTCAGCAAACATTTTTTCACCCAATGTTGATGATACTTTCAGGTAATGATCAGTACACCCATCCCACTTGGCTCACCAAATTTCGTTCTTCTGGGTTAAAAGGTTCGTTTGCAGTAACCGTTTTCATTTTTAGGTTTCACTCTGTTTTCTCCTATATGGATACATGTATTTGGAACTCTAAATCAAACAGGGTTTGTGCTAGCTTTTGAAACTTGACAGAATAAAACAGTTTCAAGTTCTATCTCTATGGTTTGTTTGCTGTTGATGTAGCCCTAAGCAGAGACTGGAGAAGATGACTTTCCTGGAGAGGGGTTGCCAAGCTTCCAAAAAACTACGATTTGCCTGAAATCTCAGGAAACATTTTATCACCCAATTTTGATGATACATTCAGGATATGATCAGTACCCCAATTCCCCTTGGCTCTCCAAATTTTGTTCTTCTAGGTTAAAACGTTCGTTTTCAGTAACCATTTTCATTTTTAGGTTTCACTCTGTTTTCTCCTATACAGATACTTGTATTGGAACTCTAAATCAAACAGGGTTTGTGGTAGCTCTTTGAAACATGACACAATAAAGCAGTTTCAAGTTCTATCTCTATGGTTTGTTTGCTGTTGATGTAGCCCTAAGCAGAGACTGTCGAAAATCACTTTCCTGGAGAGGGGTTGCCAAGTTTCCAAAAAGTACGAATGGCCTGAAATCTCAGCAAACATTTTTTCACCCAGTCTTGATGATACTTTCAGGTAATGATCAGTAC
>NC_135483.1:84710643-84737062 GCF_052094955.1 Ictidomys tridecemlineatus
CTTAGGGCTACATCAACAGCAAACAAACCATAGAAATAGAACTTGAAACTGCTTTATTGTGTCAAGTTTCAAAGAGCTAGCACAAACCGTGTTTGATTTAGAGTTCCAAATACATGTATCCGTATAGGACAAAACAGAGTGAAACCTAAAAATGAAAACGGTTACTGCAAACGAACGGTTTGACCTAGAAAAACTAAATTTGGTGAGCCAAGTGAGATTGGTGTACTGATCATTGCCTGAAAGTATCATCAAAATTGGATGAAAAAATGTTTCCTGAGATTTCAGGCCAATCATAGTTTTTTGGAAGCTTGGCAACCCCTCTCCAGGAAAGTGATTTTCGCCAGTCTCTGCTTAGGGCTACATCAACAGCAAACAAACCATAGAGTTAGAACTTGAAACTGCTTTATTCTGTCAAGTTTCAAAGAGCTAGCACAAACCGTGTTTGATTTAGAGTTCCAAATACATGTATCCGTATAGGAGAAAACAGAGTGAAACCTAAAAATGAAAACGTTTACTGCAAACGAACGGTTTAACCTAGATGAACAAAATTTGGTGAGCCAAGTGGGATTGGTGTACTGATCATTAACTGAAAGTACAATCAAGATTGGATGAGAAAATATTTGCTAAGATTTCAGGGCAATCGTAGTTTTTTGGAAGCTTGGCAACCCCTCTCCAGGAAAGTGATTTTCACCAGTCTCTGCTTAGGACTACATCAACAGCAAACAAACCATAGAAAGAGAACTTGAAACTGCTATATTGTGTCAAGTTTCAAAAAGCTAGAACAAACTGCGTTTGATTTAGTGTTCCAAATACATGTATCCGTATAGGTGAATACAGTGAAACCTAAAAATGAAAACGGTTACTGCAAACGAACGGTTTAAAATAGAAGAACGAAATATGGTGAGCCAAGTGGTTTTGGTGTACTGATCATTGCCTGAAAGTATCATCAAGATTGGATGAAAAAATGTTTCCTGAGATTTCAGGCCAATCGTAGTTTTTTGGAAGCTTGGCAACACCTCTACAGGTAAGTGATTTTCGCTAGTCTCTGCTTAGGGCTACATCAACAGCAAACAAACCATAGTGATAGAACTTGAAACTGCTTTATTGTGTCAAGTTTCAAAGAGGTAGCACAAACCGTGTTTTATTCAGAGTTCCAAATACATGTATCCGTATAGCAGAAAACAGAGTGAAACCTAAAAATGAAAACGGTTACTGCAAACGAACGGTTTAACCTAGAAGAACGAAATTTGGTGAGCCAAGTGGGATTGGTGTACTGATCATTACCTGAAAGTATCATCAAGATTGGGTGAAAAAATGTTTCCTCAGATTTCAGGCCAATCAGAGTTTATAGGAAGCTTGGTAACCCCTCTCCAGGAAAGTGATTTTCGCCAGTCTCTGCTTAGGGCTACATCAACAGCAAACAAACCATAGAGCTACAACTTGAACTGCTTTATTCTATCAAGTTTCTAAGAGCTAGCACAAACCGTGTTTGATTTAGAGTTCCAAAAACATGTATCCGTATAGGAGAAAACAGAGTGAAACCTAAAAATGAAAACGGTTACTGCAAACGAACGGTTTAAACTAAAAGAACGAAATTCGGTGAGCCAAGTGGGATTGGTGTACTGATCATTACCTGAAAGTATCATCAAGATTGGGTGAAAAATGTTTCCTGAGATTTCAGGCAAATCGTACTTTTTTGGAAGCTTGGCAACCCCTCTCCAGGAAAGTGATTTTTGCCAGTCTCTGCTTAGGGCTACATCAACAGCAAACAAACCATAGAGATAGAACTTGAAACTGCTTTATGGTGTCAAGTTTCAAAGAGCTACCACAAACCGTGTTTGATTAAGAGTTCCAAATACAAGTATCTGTATAGGAGAAAACAGAGTTAAACCTAAAAATGAAAATGGTTATTGCAAACGAACGTTTTAACCTAGAAGAACGAAATTTGGTGAGCCAAGTGGGATTGGTGTACTGATCATTACCTGAAAGTATCATCAAGATTGGGTGAAAAAATGTTTGCTGAGATTTCAGGCCAATCGTAGTTTTTTGGAAGCTTGGCAACCCCTCTCCAGGAAAGAGATTTTCGCCAGTCTCTGCTTAGGGCTACATCAACAGAAAACAAACCATAGAAAGAGAACTCGAAACTGCTTTATTGTGTCAAGTTTCAAAGAGCTAGCACAAACCGTGTTTGATTTAGAGTTCCATATACATGTATCCGTATAGGAGAAAACAGAGTGAAACCTAAAAATAAATACGGTTACTGCAAACGAACGGTTTAACATAGAAGAACGAAATTTGGTAAGCCAAGTGGGATTCGTTGTACTGATCATTACCTGAAAGTATCATCAAGATTGGGTGAAAAAATGTTTCCTGAGATTTCAGGCCAATCGTAGTTTTTTGGAAGCTTGGCAACCCCTCTCCAGGAAAGTGATTTTCGCCAGTCTCTGCTTAGGGCTACATCAACAGCAAACAAACCATAGAAATAGAACTTGAAACTGCTTTATTGTGTCAAGTTTCAAAAAGCTAGGACAAACCGTGTTTGATTTAGTGTTCCAAATACATGTATTCGTATAGGAGAAAACAGTGAAACCTAAAAATGAAAACGGTTACTGCAAACGAACGGTTTAACCTAGAAGAACGAAATTTGGTGAGCCAAGTGGGATGGGTGTACTGATCATTAACTGAAAGTACCATCAAGATTGGATGAGAAAATATTTGCTAAGATTTCAGGCCAATCGTAGTTTTTTGGAAGCTTGGCAACCCCTCTCCAGGAAAGTGATTTTCACCAGTCTCTGCTTAGGGCTACATCAACAGCAAACAAACCATAGAAATAGAACTTGAAACTGCTATATTGTGTCAAGTTTCAAAAAGCTAGAACAAACCGTGTTTGATTTAGTGTTCCAAATAAATGTATCCGTATAGGAGAATACAGTGAAACCTAAAAATGGAAACGGTTACTGCAAACGAACGGTTTAACATAGAAGAACGAAATTTGGTGAGCCAAGTGGGATTGGTGTACTGATCATTGCCTGAAAGTATCATCATGATTGGGTGAAAAAATGTTTCCTGAGATTTCAGGCCAATCATAGTTTTTTGGAATCTTGGCAACCCCTCTCCAGGAAAGTGATTTTCCCCAGTCTCTGCTTAGGGCTACGTGAACAGCAAACAAACCATAGAGATAGAAATTGAAACTGCTTTATTGTGTCAAGTTTCAAAGAGCTTCCAAAAACCGTGTTTGATTTAGAGTTTCAAATACATGTATCCGTATAGCAGAAAACACAGTGAAACCTAAAAATGAAAACGGTTACTTCAAACCAACGGTTTAACCTAGAAGAATGAAATTTGGTGAGCCAAGTGGGATTGGTGTACTGATTATTACCTGAAAGTATCATCAAGATTGGGTTAAAAAAATGTTTGCTGAGATTTCAGGCAAATCGTAGTTTTTTGGAAGCTTGGCAACCCCTCTCCAGGAAGGTGATTTTCGCCAGTCTCTGCTTAGGGCTACATCAACAGCAAACAAACCATAGAGATAGAACTTGAAACTGCTTTATTTTGTCAAGTTTCAAAGAGAAAACACAAACCATGTTTGATTTAGAGTTCCAAATACATGTATCCGTATAGGAGAACACAAAGTGAAACCTAAAAATGAAAACGGTTACTGCAAATGAACGGCTTAACCGAAAAGAACGAAATTTGGTGAGCCAAGTAAAATTGGTGTACTGATCATTACCTGAAAGTATCATCAAGATTGGGTGAAAAAATGTTTTCTGCGATTTCAGGCCAATCGTAGTTTTTTGGAAGCTTGGCAACACCTCTCCAGGGAAGTGATTTTCGCCAGTCTCTGCTTAGGGCTACATCAACAGCAAACAAACCATAGTGATAGAACTTGAAACTGCTTTATTGTGTCAAGTTTCAAAGAGCTAGCACAAACCGTGTTTTATTCAGAGTTCCAAATACATGTATCCGTATAGCAGAAAACAGAGTGAAACCTAAAAATGAAAACGGTTACTGCAAACGAACGGTTTAACCTAGAAGAACGAAATTTGGTGAGCCAAGTGGGATTGGTGTACTGATCATTAACGGAAAGTATCATCAAGATTGGGTGAAAAAATGTTTCCTGAGATTTCAGGCCAATCGTACTTTTCTGGAAGCTTGGCAACCCCGATAGAGGAAAGTGATTTTCGCCAGTTTCTGCTTAGGGCTACATCAACAGCAAACAAACCATAGAGATAGAACTTGAAATTACTTTATTGTGTCAAGTTTCAAAGAGCTAGCACAAATCGTGTTTGATTTAGTGTTGCAAATACATGTATCCGTATAGGAGAAAACAGTGAAATCTAAAAATGAAAACGGTTACTGCAAACGAACGGTTTAACCTAGAAGAACGAAATTTGGTGAGCCAAGTGGGATTGGTGTACTGATCATTACCTGAAAGTATCATCAAGATTGGGTGAAAAAATGTTTCCTGAGATTTCAGGCCAATCGTAGTTTTTTGGAAGCTTGGCAACCCCTCTCGAGGAAAGTGATTTTCGCCAGTTTCTGCTTAGGGCTACAACAACAGCAAACAAACCATAGAGATAGAACTTGAAACTGCTTTATTGTGTCAAGTTTCAAAGAGTTAGCACAAACCGTGTTTGATTTAGAGTTCCAAATACATGTATCCGTATAGCAGAAAACAGAGTGAAACCTAAAAATGAAAACGTTTACTGCAAACGAACGGTTTGACCTAGAAAAACGAAATTTGGTGAGCCAAGTGAGATTCGTGTACTGATCATTGCCTGAAAGTATCATCAAAATTGGGTGAAAAAATGTTTCCTGAGATTTCAGGCCAATCATAGTTTTTTGGAAGCTAGGCAACCCCTCTCCAGGAAAGTGATTTTCGCCAGTCTCTGCTTAGGGCTACATCAACAGCAAACAAACCATAGTGTTAGAACTTGAAACTGTTTATTCTGTCAAGTTTAAAGAGCTAGCACAAACCGTGTTTGATTTAGAGTTCCAAATACATGTATCCGTATAGGAGAAAACAGTGAAAACCTAAAAATGAAAACGGTTACTGCAAACGAACGGTTTAACCTAGAAGAACAAAATTTGGTGAGCCAAGTGGGATTGGTGTACTGATCATTAACTTAAAGTACCATCAAGATTGGATGAGAAAATATTTGCTAAGATTTCAGGCCAATCGTAGTTTTTTGGAAGCTTGGCAACCCCTCTCCAGGAGAGTGATTTTCACCAGTCTCTGCTTAGGGCTACATCAACAGCAAACAAACCATAGAAATAGAACTTGAAACTGCTTTATTGTGTCAAGTTTCAAAAAGCTAGAACAAACCGTGTTTGTTTTAGTGTTCCAAATACATATATCCGTATAGGAGAAAACAGTGAAACCAAAAAATGAAAACGGTTACTGCAAACGAACGGTTTAACCTAGAAGAACGAAATTTGGTGAGCCTAGTGGCATTGGTGTTCTGATCATTTCCTGAAAGTATCATCAAGATTGGGTGAAAAAGTGTTTCCTGAGATTTCAGGCCAATCGTAGTTTTTTGGAAGCTTGGCAACCCCTCTCCAGGAAAGTAATTTTCGCCAGTCTCTGCTTAGGGCTACATCAACAGCAAACAAACCATAGAGATAGAACTTGAAACTGCTTTATTCTGTCAAGTTTCAAAGAGCTAGTACAAACCGTGTTTGATTTAGAGTTTCAAATACATGTATTTGTATAGCAGAAAACAGAGTGAAACCTAAAAATGAAAACGGTTACTGCAAAGGAGCGGTTTAACCTGAAAGAACGAAATTAGGTGAGCCAAGTGGGCTTGGTGTACTGATCATTGCCTGAAAGTACCATCAAGATTGGGTGAAAAAATGTTTCCTGAGATTTGAGGCCAATCTTAGTTTTTTTAAAGCTTGGGAACCCCTCTCCAGGAAAGTGATTTTTGCCAGTTTCTGCCTAGGGATACATCAACAGCAAAGAAACCATAGAGATAGACCTTGAAACTGCTTTATTGTGTCAAGTTTCAAAGAGCTAGCACAAACCGTGTTTGATTTATAGTTCCAAATACATGTATCCGTATAGGAGAAAACAGAGTGAAACCGAAAAATGAAAACGGTTACTGCAAACAAACGGTTTAACCTAGAAGAACGAAATTTGGTGAGCCAAGTGGGATTGGTGTACTGATCATTGCCTGAAAGTATTATCAAGATTGGGTGAAAAAGTGTTTCCTGAGATTTCAGGCCAATCGTATTTTTTTGGAAGCTTGGCAACCCCTCTCTAAGAAAGTGACTTTTGCCAGTCTCTCCTTAGGGCTACATCAACAGCAAACAAACCATAGAGATAGAACTTTATACTGCTTTATTGTGTCAAGTTTCAAAGAGCTACCACAAACCGTGTTTGATTTAGAGTTCCAAATACATGTATCCGTATAGCAGAAAACAGAGTGAAACCTAAAAATGAAAACGGTTACTGCGAACGAATAGTTTAACCTAGAAGAACGAAATTTGGTGAGCCAAGTGGGATTGGTGTACTGATCATTACCTGAAAGTATCATCAAGATTGGGTTAAAAAATGTTTCCTCAGATTTCAGGCCAATCGTAGTTTTTTGGAAGCTTGGCAACCCCTCTCCAGGAAAGTAATTTTCGCCAGTCTCTGCTTAGGGCTACATCAACAGCAAACAAACCATAGAGATTAAACTTGAAACTGCTTTATTCTGTCAAGTTTCAAAGAGCTAGTCCAAACCGTGTTTGATTTAGAGTTTCAAATACATGTATTTGTATAGCAGAAAACAGAGTGAAACCTAAAAATGAAAACGGTTACTGCAAACGAACGGTTTAACCTGGAAGAACGATATATGGGGAGCCAAGTGGGATTGGTGTACTGATCATTACCTGAAAGTATCATCAAGATTGGGTGAAAAATGTTTCCTGAGATTTCAGGCAAATCGTAGTTTTTTGGAAGCTTGGCAACCCCTCTCCAGGAAAGTGATTTTCGCCAGTCTCTGCTTAGGGCTACATCAACAGCAAACAAACCACAAAGATAGAACTTGAAACTGCTTTATTGTGTCAAGTTTCCAAGAGCTAGCAAAAACCGTGTTTGATTTAGAGTTCCAAATACATGTATCTATATAGGAGAAAACAGAGAGAAACCTAAAAATAAAAACGGTTACTGCAAACGAACGGTTTAACCTAGAAGAACGAAATTTGGAGAGCCAAGTGGGATTGGTGTACTGATCATTGCCTGAATGTATCATCAAGATTGGGTGAAAAAATGTTTGCTGAGATTATATGCCAATCGTAGTTTTTTGGAAGCTTGGCAACCCCTCTCAAGGAAAGTCATTTTTGCCAAACTCTGCTTAGGGCTACATCAACAGCAAACAAACCATAGAGATAGAACTTGCAACTGCTTTATTCTGTCAAGTTTCAAAGAGGTAGCACAAACCGTGTTTGATTTAGAGTTCCAAATACATGTATCCATATAGGAGAAAATAGAGAGAAACCTAAAAAATGAAAACGGTTACTGCAAACGAACGGTTTAACATAGAAGAACGAAATTTGGTGAGCCAAGTGGGATTGGTTGTACTGATCATTACCTGAAAGTATCATCAAGATTGGGTGAAAAAATGTTTTCTGAGATTTCAGGCCAATCGTAGTTTTTTGGAAGCTTGGCAATCCTCTCCAGGAGAGTGATTTTCGCCAGTCTCTGCTTAGGGCCACATCAACAGCAAACAAACCATAGAGATAGAACATGAAACTGCTTTATTGTGTCAAGTTTCAAAGAGCTAGAACAAACCGTGTTTGATTTAGAGTTTCACATACATGTATTTGTATAACAGAAAACAGAGTGAAACCTAAAAATAAAAACGGTTACTGCAAAAGAACGGTTTAACCTAGAAGAACGAAATTTGGAGAGCCAAGTGGGATTGGTGTACTGATCATTACCTGAAAGTATCATCAAGATTGGGTTAAAAAATGTTTCCTGAGATTATATGCCAATAGTAGTTTTTGGAAGCTTGGCAACCCCTCTCCAGGAAAGTAATTTTCGCCAGTCTCTGCTTAGGGCTACATCAACAGCAAACAAACCATAGAGATAGAACATGAAACGGCTTTATTCTGTCAAGTTTCAAAGAGCTAGCACAAACTGTGTTTGATTTAGAGTTTCAAATACATGTATCCGTATAGGAGAAAACAGAGTGAAACCTAAAAATGAAAACGGTTACTGCAAACAAACGGTTTAACCTAGAAGAAAGAAATTTGGTGAGCCAAGTGGGATTGGTGTACTGATCATTACCTGAAAGTATCATCAAGATTGGGTGAAATATATTTCCTGAGATTTCAGGCCAATCATAGTTTTTTGGAAGCTTGGCAACACTTCTCCAGGAAATTGATTTTCGCCAGTCTCTGCTTAGGGCTACATCAACAGCAAACAACCCATAGAGATAGAACTTGAAACTGCTTTATTCTGTCAAGTTTCAAAGAGCTAGCACAAACCCTGTTTGATTTAGAGTTCCAAATATATGTATCCATATAGGAAAAAATAGAGTGAAACCTAAAAATGTAAAGGATTAGTGCAAACGAACGGTTTAACCTAGAAGAAAGAAATTTGGTGAGCCAAGTGGAATTGGTGTACTGATAATTACCTGACAGTATCATCAAGATTGGGTGAAAAAATGTTTCCTGAGATTTCAGGCCAATTATAGTTTTTTGGAAGCTTGGCAACACTTCTCCAGGAAATTGATTTTCGCAAGTCTCTGCTTAGGGCTACATCAACAGCAAACAAACCATAGAGATAGAACTTGAAACTGCTTTATTCTGTCAAGTTTCAAAGAGCTAGCACAAACACTGTTTGATTTAGAGTTTCAAATACCTGTATCCATATAGGAGAAAACAGAGTGAAACCTAAAAATGAAAACGGTTACTGCAAACGAACGGTTGAACCCAGAAGAACGAAATTTGGTGAGCCAAGTGGGATTGGTGTACTGATCATTACCTGAAAGTATCATCAAGATTGGGTGAAAAAATGTTTCCTGAGATTTCAGGCCAATCGTACTTTTTTGGAAGCTTGGCAACCCTCTCCAGAAAAGTGATTTTCGCCAGTCTCTGCTTAGGGCTACATCAACAGCAAACAAACCCTAGAGATAGAACTTGAAACTGCTTTATTCTGTCAAGTTTCAAAAGCTAGCACAAACCGTGTTTGATTTAGAGTTCCAAATACATGTATCCGTATAGGAGAAAACAGAGTGAAACCTAAAAATGAAAACGGTTACTGCAAACAAACGGTTTAACCTATAAGAACGAAATTTGGTGAGCCAAGTGAGATTGGTGTACTGATCATTACCTGAAAGTATCATCAAGATTGGGTTAAAAAATGTTTCCTGCGATTTCAGGCCAATCGTACTTTTTTGGAAGCTTGGCAACCCTCTCCAGAAAAGTGATTTTCGCCAGTATCTGCTTAGGGCTACATCAACAGAAAACAAACCATAGAGAGAGAACTTGAAACTGCTTCATTCTGTCAAGTTTCAAAGAGCTAGCCGAAACCCTGTTTGATTTAGAGTTCCAAATACATGTATCCTTAAAGGAGAAAACAGAGTGAAACCTAAAAATAAAAACGGTTACTGCAAACGAATGTTATAACCTAGAAGAACGAAATTTGGTGAGCCAAGTGGGATTGGTGTACTGATCATTACCTGAAAGTATCATCAAGACTGGGTGAAAAAATGTTTGCTGAGATTTCAGGCCAATCGTACTTTTTGGAAACTTGGCAACCCCTCTCCAGGAAAGTGATTTTCGACAGTCTCTGCTTAGGGCTACATCAACAGAAAACAAACCATAGAGATAGAACTTGAAACTGCTTTATTGTGTCATGTTTAAAAGAGCTACAACAAACCCTGTTTGATTTAGAGTTCCAATACAAGTATCTGTATAGGAGAAAACAGAGTGAAACCTAAGAATGAAAACGGTTACTGCAAACGAATGGTTTAACCTAGAAGAAAGAAATTTGGTGAGCCAAGTGGGATTGCTGTACTGATCATTCCCTGAAAGTATCATCAAGATTGGGTGAAGAAGTGTTTGGTGAGATTTCAGGCAACTCATAGTTTTCTGGAAGCTTGGCAACCCCTTTCCATGAAAGAGATTCTCGCCAGTCTCTGCTTTGGGCTACATCAACAGCAAACAAACCATAGAGATAGAACTTGAAACTGCTTTATTCTGTCAAGTTTCAAAGAGCTAGCACAAACCCTGTTTGATTTAGAGTTCCAAATATATGTATCCATATAGGAAAAAATAGAGTGAAACCTAAAAATGTAAACGATTACTGCAAACGAACGGTTTAACCTAGAAGAAAGAAATTTGGTGAGCCAAGTGGAATTGGTGTACTGATAATTACCTGACAGTATCATCAAGATTGGGTGAAAAAATGTTTCCTGAGATTTCAGGCCAATTATAGTTTTTTGGAAGCTTGGAAACACTTCTCCAGGAAATTGATTTTCGCAAGTCTCTGCTTAGGGCTACATCAACAGCAAACAAACCATAGAGATAGAACTTGAAACTGCTTTATTCTGTCAAGTTTCAAAGAGCTAGCACAAACCCTGTTTGATTTAGAGTTTCAAATACCTGTATCCATATAGGAGAAAACAGAGTGAAACCTAAAAATGAAAACGGTTACTGCAAACGAACGGTTTAACCCAGAAGAACGAAATTTGGTGAGCCAAGTGGGATTGGTGTACTGATCATTACCTGAAAGTATCATCAAGATTGGGTGAAAAAATGTTTCCTGAGATTTCAGGCCAATCGTACTTTTTTGGAAGCTTGGCAACCCTCTCCAGGAAAGTGATTTTCGCCAGTATCTGCTTAGGGCTACATCAACAGAAAACAAACCATAGAGAGAGAACTTTAAACTGCTTCATTCTGTCAAGTTTCAAAGAGCTAGCCGAAACCCTGTTTGATTTAGAGTTCCAAATACATGTATCCTTATAGGAGAAAACAGAGTGAAACTAAAAATAAAAACGGTTACTGCAAACGAACGTTATAACCTAGAAGAACGAAATTTGGTGAGCCAAGTGGGATTGGTGTACTGATCATTACCTGAAAGTATCATCAAGACTGGGTGAAAAAATGTTTGCTGAGATTTCAGGCCAATCGTACTTTTTGGAAACTTGCAACCCTCTCAGGAAAGTGATTTTTGACAGTCTCTGCTTAGGGCTACATCAACAGCAAACAAACCATAGAGATAGAACTGAACTGCTTTATTGTGTCATGTTTCAAAGAGCTACCACAAACCCTGTTTGATTTAGAGTTCCAATACAAGTATCTGTATAGGAGAAAACAGAGTGAAACCTAAAAATGAAAATGGTTACTGCAAACGAACGTTTTTAACCTAAAAGAACAAAATTTGGAGAGCCAAGGTGAATTGGGGTACTGATCATATCCTGAAAGTATCATCAAGATTGGGTGAAAAAATGTTTCCTGAGATTTCAGGCAAATCGTAGTTTTTTGGAAGCTTGGCAACCCCTCTCCAGGAAAGTCATCTTCTCCAGTCTCTGCTTAGGGCTACATCAACAGCAAACAAACCATAGAGATAGAACTTGAAACTGCTTTATTCTGTCAAGTTTCAAAAGCTAGCACAAACCCTGTTTGATTTAGAGTTCCAAATACATGTATCCATATAGGAGAAAACAGAGTGAAACCTAAAAATGAAAACGGTTACTGCAAACGAACGTTTTAACCTAGAAGAACGAAATTTGGTGAGCCAAGTGGGATGGGTGTACTGATCATTACCTGAAAGTATCATCAACATTGGGTGAAAAAATGTTTGCTGAGTTTTCAGGACAATCGTACTTTTTGGAAGCTTGGCAACCCCTCTCCAGGAAAGTGATTTTCCCCAGTCTCTGCTTAGGGCTACATCAACAGAAAACAAACCATAGAGATAGATCTTGACACTGCTTTATTGTGTCCAAGTTTCAAAGTGCTACCACAAACCGTGTTAGATTTAGAGTTCCAAATACATGTATCCGTATAGGAGAACAGAGTGAAACCTAAAATGAAAACGGTTACTGCAAACAAACGTTTTAACCTAGAAGAATGAAATTTGGTGAGCCAAGTGGGATTGGTGTACTGATCATTACCTGAAAGTATCATCAAGATTGGGTGAACAAATTTTTCCTGAGATTTCAGGCCAATCGTAGTTATTTGGAAGCTTGGCAAACCCTCTCCAGGAAAGTGATTTTCGCCAGTCTTTGCTTAGGGCTACATGAACAGCAAACAAACCATAGAGATAGAACTTGAAACTGCTTTATTCTGTCAAGTTTCAAAGAGCTGCCACCAACCGTGTTTGTTTTAGAGTTCCAAATACATGTATCTGTATAGGAGAAAACAGAGTGAAACCTAAAAATGAAAACGGTTACTGCAAACAAACGTTTTAACCTAGAAGAATGAAATTTGGTGAGCCAAGTGGGATTGGTGTACTGATCATTACCTGAAAGTATCATCAAGATTTGGTGAAAAAATGTTTCCTGAGATTTCAGGCAAATCATACTTCTGGGAAGCTTGGCAACCCCTCTCCAGGAAAGTGATTTTCGCCAGTCTCTGATTAGGGCTACATCAACAGCAAACAAACCATAGAGATAGAACTTGAAACTGCTTTATTGTGTCAAGTTTCAAAGAGCTAGCACAAACCATGTTTGATTTAGATTTCAAAATACATGTATCCGTATTGGAGAGAACAGAGTGAAACATAAAAATGAATACGGTTACTGCAAACGAACGGTTTAACCTAGAAGAACGAAATTTGGTGAGCCAAGTGGGATTGGTGTACTGATCATTACCTGAAAGTACCATCAAGATTGGGTGAAAAAATGTTTCCTGAGATTTCAGGCCAATCGCAGTTTTTTGGAAGCTTGGCAACCCCTTCTCCAGGAAAGTGATTTTCGCCAGACTCTGCTTAGGGCTACATAAACAACAAACAAACCATAGAAATAGAACTTGATATTGCTTTATTGTGTCAAGTTTCAAAGAGCTACCAAAAACCGTGTTTGATTTAGAGTTCCAAATACATGTATCCGTATAGGAGAAAACAGAGTGAAACCTAAAAATGAAAAGGGTTACTGCAAACAAACGTTTTAACCTAGAAGAACAAAATTTGGTGAGCCAAGTGGGATTGGTGTACTGATTATTACCTGAAAGTATCATCAAGATTGGGTGAAAAAATGCTTCCTGAGATTTCTGGACAATCGTAGTTTTTTGGAAGCTTGGCAACCCCTCTCCAGAAAAGTCATTTTCGCCAGTCTCTGCTTAGGGCTACATCAACAGCAAACAAACCATAGAGATAGAACTTGAAACTGCTTTATTCTGTCAAGTTTCAAAGAGCTAGAACAAACCCTGTTTGATTTAGAGTTCCAAATACATGTATCCGTATAGGAGAAAACAGAGTGAAACCTAAAAATGAAAACGGTTACTGCAAACAAACGTTTTAACCTAGAAGAACGAAATTTGGTGAGCCAAGTTGGATTTTTGTACTGATCATTACCTGAACGTATCATCAAGATTGGGTGAAAAAATGTTTGCTGAGATTTCAGGCCAATCGTACTTTTTGGAAGCTTAGCAAACTCTCTTTAGGAACGTGATTTTCCTCAGTCTCTGCTTTTGGCTACATCAACAGCAAACAAACCATAGAGATAGAACTTGAAACTGCTTTATTCTGTCAAGTTTCAAAGAGCTAGCACAAACCGTGTTTGATTTAGAGTTCCAAAAACATGTATCCGTATAGGAGAAAACAGAGTGAAACCTAAAAATGAAAACGGTTACTGCAAATGAACGGTTTAAACTAAAAGAACGAAACTCGGTCAGCCAAGTGGGATTGGTGTACTGATCATTACCTGAAAGTATCATCAAGATTGGGTGAAAAATGTTTCCTGAGATTTCAGGCAAATCGTACTTTTTTGGAAGCTTGGCAACCCCTCTCCAGGAAAGTGATTTTTGCCAGTCTCTGGTTAGGGCTACATCAACAGCAAACAAACCATAGAGATAGAACTTGAAACTGCTTTATTGTTTCAAGTTTCAAAGAGCTACTACAAACCGTGTTTGATTAAGAGTTCCAAATACAAGTATCTGTATAGGAGAAAACAGAGTGAAACCTAAAAATGAAAATGGTTACTGCAAACGAAAGTTTTAACCTAGAAGAACGAAATTTGGTGAGCCAAGTGGGATTGGTGTACTGATTATTACCTGAAAGTATCATCAAGATTGGGTGAAAAAATGTTTGCTGAGATTTCAGGCCAATCGTAGTTTTTTGGAAGCTTGGCAACCCCTCTCCAGGAAAGAGATTTTCGCCAGTCTCTGCTTAGGGCTACAGCAACAGAAAACAAACCATAGAAATAGAACTCGAAACTGCTTTATTGTGTCAAGTTTCAAAGAGCTAGCACAAACCGTGTTTGATTTAGAGTTCCATATACATGTATCCGTATAGGAGAAAACAGAGTGAAACCTAAAAATAAATACGGTTACTGCAAACGAACGGTTTGACCTAGAAAAACGAAATTTGGTGAGCCAAGTGAGATTGGTGTACTGATCATTGCCTGAAAGTATCATCAAAATTGGGTGAAAAAATGTTTCCTGAGATTTCAGGCCAATCGTAGTTTTTTTGAAGCTTGGGAACCCCTCTCCAGGAAAGTGATTTTCGCCAGTCTCTGCTTAGGGCTACATCAACAGCAAACAAACCATAGAAATAGAACTTGAAACTGCTTTATTGTGTCAAGTTTCAAAGAGCTAGCACAAACCGTGTTTGATTTAGAGTTCCAAATACATGTATCCGTATAGGACAAAACAGAGTGAAACCTAAAAATGAAAACGGTTACTGCAAACGAACGGTTTGACCTAGAAAAACGAAATTTGGTGAGCCAAGTGAGATTGTTGTACTGATCATTGCTTGAAAGTATCATCAAAATTGGGTGAAAAAATGTTTCCTGAGATTTCAGGCCAATCATAGTTTTTTGGAAGCTTGGCAACCCCTCTCCAGGAAAGTGATTTTCGCCAGTCTCTGCTTAGGGCTACATCAACAGCAAACAAACCATAGAGTTAGAACTTGAAACTGCTTTATTCTGTCAAGTTTCAAAGAGCTAGCACAAACCGTGTTTGATTTAGAGTTCCAAATACATGTATCCGTATAGGAGAAAACAGAGTGAAACCTAAAAATGAAAACGTTTACTGCAAACGAACGGTTTAACCTAGAAGAACAAAATTTGGTGAGCCAAGTGGTATTGGTGTACTGATCATTAACAGAAAGTACCATCAAGATTGGGTGAGAAAATATTTGCTAAGATTTTAGGCCAATCGTAGTTTTTTGGAAGCTTGGCAACCCCTCTCCAGGAAAGTGATTTTCACCAGTCTCTGCTTAGGACTACATCAACAGCAAACAAACCATAGAGATAGATCTTGAAACTGCTTTATTCTGTCAAGTTTCAAAGAGCTAGCACAAACCATGTTTGATTTAGAGTTCCAAATACATGTATCCGTATAGGAGAAAACAGAGTGAAACCTAAAAATGAAAACTGTTACTGCAAATGAAAGGTTTAACCTAGAAGAACAAAATTTGGTGAGCCAAGTGGGATTGGTGTACTGATCATTCCCTGAAAGTATCATCAAGATTGGGTGAAAAAGTGTTTCCTGAGATTTCAGGCAACTCTTAGTTTTCTGGAAGCTTGGCAACCCCTTTCCATGAAAGGGATTCTCGCCAGTCTTTGCTTAGGGCTACATCAACAGCAAATGAACCATAGAGACAGAACCTGAAACTGCTTTATTGTGTCAAGTTTCAAAGAGCTAGCACAAACCGTGTTAGATTTAGAGTTGCAAATACATGTATCCGTATAGGAGAAAACAGAGTGAAACCAAAAATGAAAACGGTTACGGCAAACGAACGGTTTAACCTAGAAGAACGAAATTTGGTGAGCCAAGTGAGATTGGTGTACTGATCATTACCTGAAAGTATCATCAAGATTGGCTGAAAAAATATTTGCTGAGATTTCAGGCCAATGGTAGTTTTTTGGAAGCTTGGCAACCCCTCTACAGGAAAGTGATTTTCGCCAGTTTCTGCTTAGGGCTACATCAACAGCAAAAAAACCATAGAGATAGAACTTGAAACTGCTTTATTGTGTCAAGTTTCAAAGAGCTAGCACCAACCGTGTTTGATTTAGAGTTGCAAATACATGTATCCATATAGGAGAAAACAGAGTGAAACCTAAAAATGAAAACGGTTACTGCAAACGAACGGTTTAACCTAGAAGAACGAAATTTGGTGAGCCAAGTGGGATTGGTGTACTGATCATTGCCTGAAAGCATCATCAAGATTTGGTGAAAAAATGTTTCCTGAGATTTCAGGCCAATCGTAGTTTTTGGGAGCTTGGCAACCCCTCTCCAGGAAAGTGATTTTCGCCACTCTCTGCTTAGGGTTACATCAAGAGCAAACAAACCATAGAGATAGAACTTGAAACTGCTTTATTCTGTCAAGTTTTAAAGAGCTAGCACAAACCGTGTTTGATTTAGAGTTCCAAATACATGTATGCGTATAGGACAAAACAGAGTGAAACCTAAAAATGAAAACGGTTACTGCAAACGAACGGTTTAACCAAGAAAAACGAAATTTGGTGAGCCACGTGAGATTGGTGTACTGATCATTGCCTGAAAGTATCATCAAGATTGGGTGAAAAAATGTTTCCTGAGATTTCAGGCCAATCGTAGTTTTTTGGAAGCTTGTCAACCCCTCTCCAGGAAAGTGATTTTCGCCAGTCTCTGCTTAGGGCTACATCAACAGAAAAACAAAGCATAGAGATGGAACTTGAAACTGCTTTATTGTGTCAAGTTTCAAAGAGCTAGCACAAACCGTGTTTGATTTAGAGTTCCAAATACATGTATCCGTATAGGAGGAAACACAGTGAAACCTAAAAATGAAAACGGTTACTGCAAATGAAAGGTTTAACCTAGAAGAACCAAATTTGGTGAGCCAAGTGGGATTGGCGTACTGATCATTCCCTGAAAGTATCATCAAGATTGGGTTAAAAAGTGTTTCCTGAGATTTCAGGCAACTCTTAGTTTTCTGGAAGCTTGGCAACCCCTTTCCATGAAAGGGATTCTCGCCAGTCTTTGCTTAGGGCTACATCAACAGCAAATGAACCATAGAGACAGAACCTGAAACTGCTTTATTGTTTCAAGATTCAAAGAGCTAGCACAAACCGTGTTAGATTTAGAGTTGCAAATACATGTATCCGTATAGGAGAAAACAGAGTGAAACCTAAAAATGAAAACGGTTACGGCAAACGAACGGTTTAACCTAGAAGAACGAAATTTGGTGAGCCAAGTGGGATTGGTGTACTGATCATTACCTGAAAGTATCATCAAGATTGGCTGAAAAAATGTTTGCTGAGATTTCAGGCCAATCGTAGTTTTTTGGAAGCTTGGCAACCCCTCTACAGGAAAGTGATTTTCGCCAGTCTCTGCTTAGGGCTACTTGAACAGCAAACAAACCATAGAGATAGAACTTGAAACTGCTTAATTGTGTCAAGTTTCAAAGAGCTAGCACAAACCGTGTTTGATTTAGAGTTCCAAATACATGTATCCGTATAGGAGAAAACAGAGTGAAATCTAAAAATGAAAACGGTTACTGCGAACGAACGGTTTAACCTGGAAGAACGAAATATGGTGAGCCAAGTGGCATTGGTGTACTGATCATTACCTGAAAGAATCATCAAGATTGGGTGAAAAAATGTTTCCTGAGATTTCAGGCCAATCATAGTTTTTTGGAAGCTTGGCAACCCCTCTCCAGGAAAGTGATTTTCGCCAGTCTCTGCTTAGGGCTTCATTAACAGCAAACAAACCATAGAGATAGAACTTGAACCTGCTTTATTGTGTCAAGTTTCAAAAAGCTAGCACCAACCGTGTTTGATTTAGAGTTCCAAATACATGTATCCGTATACGAGAAAACAGAGTGAAACCTAAAAATGAAAACGGTTACTGTGAACGAACGGTTTAACCTAGAAGAACGGAATTTGTTGAGCCAAGTGGGATTGGTGTACTGATCATTACCTGAAAGTATCATCAAGATTGGGTGAAAAAATGTTTGCTGAGATTTCAGGCCAATCGTAGTTTTTTGGAAGCTTGGCAACCCCTTTCCATGAAAGGGATTCTCGCCAGTCTTTGCTTAGGGCTACATCAACAGCAAATGAACCATAGAGATAGAACTTGAAACTGCTTTATTGTGTCAAGTTTCAAAGAGCTAGCACAAACCGTGTTTGATTAGAGTTCCAAATACATGTATCTATATAGGAGAAAACAGAGTGAAACCTAAAAATGAAAACGGTTACTGCAAATGAACGGTTTAACCTAGAAGAACGAAATTTGGAGAGCCAAGTGGGATTGGTGTACTGATCATTGCCTGAATGAATCATCAAGATTGGGTGAAAAAATGTTTCCTGAGATTATATGCCAATCGTAGTTTTTTGGAAGCTTGGCAACCCCTCTCAAGGAAAGTCATTTTCGCCAAACTCTGCTTAGGGCTACATCAACAGCAAACAAACCATAGAGACAGAACTTGAAACTGCTTTATTCGGTCAAGTTTCAAAGAGCTAGCACAAACCGTGTTTGATTTAGAGTTCCAAATACATGTATCCGTATAGGAGAAAACAGAGTGAAACCTAAAAATGAAAACGGTTACTGCAAACGAACGGTTTAAGCTAGAAGAACGAAATTTGGTGAGCCAAGTGGGATTGGTGTACTGATCATTACCTGAAAGTATCATCAAGATTGGGTGAAAAAATGTTTCCTGAGATTTCAGGCCAATCATAGTTTTTTGGAAGCTTGGCAACCCCTCTCCAGGAAAGTGATTTTCGCCAGTCTCTGCTTAGGGCTACATCAACAGCAAACAAACCATAGAGATACAACTTGAAACTGCTTTATTGTGTCATGTTTCAAAGAGCTAGCACAAACCGTGTTTGATTTAGAGTTCAAAATACATGTATCTATATAGGAGAAAACAGAGTGAAACCTAAACATGAAAACGGTTACTGCAAATGAACGGTTTAACCTAAAAGAACGAAATTAGATGAGCCAAGTGGGCTTGGTGTACTGATCATTAACTGAAAGTAAAACCAAGATTGGGTGAAAAAATGTTTCCTGAGATTTCAGACCAATCGTAGTTTTATGGAAGCTTGGCAACCCCTCTCAAGGAAAGTGATCTTCCCCAGTCTCTGCTTAGGGCTGCGTCAACAGCAAACAAACCATAGAGATAGAACTTGAAACTGCTTTATTCTTTCAAGTTTCAAAGAGGTAGAACAAACCGTGTTTGATTTAGAGTTCCAAATACATGTATCCATTTAGGAGAAAACAGAGAGAAACCTAAAAAATGAAAACGGTTACTGCAAACGAACGGTTTAACATAGAAGAACAAAATTTGGTGTGCCAAGTGGGATTGGTGTACTGGTCATTATCTGAAAGTATCATCAAGATTGGTGAAAAAATGTTTCCTGAGATTTCAGGCCAATCGTAGTTTTTTGGAAGCTTGGCAATCCTCTCCAGGAAAGTGATTTTCGCCAGTCTCTGCTTAGGGCTACATCAACAGCAAACAAACCATAGAGATAGAACTTGAAACTGCTTTATTGTGTCAAGTTTCCAAGAGCTAGCACAAACCGTGTTTGATTTAGAGTTCCAAATACATGTATTTATATAGGAGAAAACAGAGTGAAACCTAAAAATAAAAACGGTTACTGCAAACGAACGGTTTAACCTAGAAGAACTAAATTTGGAGAGCCAAGTGGGATTGGTGTACTGATCATTGCCTGAATGTATCATCAAGATTGGGTGACAAAATGTTTCCTGAGATTATATGCCAATCGTAGTTTTTTGGAAGCTTGGCAACCCCTCTCAAGGAAAGTCATTTTCGCCAAACTCTGCTTAGGGCTACATCAACAGCAAACAAACCATAGAGATAGAACTTAAAACTGCTTTATTCTGTCAAGTTTCAAAGAGGTAGCACAAACCGTGTTTGATTTAGAGTTCCAAATACATGTATCCGTTTAGGAGAAAACAGAAAGAAACCTAAAAAATGAAAACCGTTACTGCAAACGAACGGTTTAACATAGAAGAACAAAATTTGGTGTGCCAAGTGGGATTGGTGTACTGGTCATTATCTGAAAGTATCATCAAGATTGGTGAAAAAATGTTTCCTGAGATTTCAGGCCAATCGTAGTTTTTTGGAAGCTTGGCAATCCTCTCCAGGAAAGTGATTTTCGCCAGTCTCTGCTTAGGGCCAAATCAACAGCAAACAAACCATAGAGATAGAACATGAAACTGCTTTATTGTGTCAAGTTTCAAAGAGCTAGAACAAACCGTGTTTCATTTAGAGTTCCAAATACATGTATCCGTATAGGAGAAAAAAGAGTGAAATCTAAAAATGAAACGGTTACTGCAAACGAACGGTTTGACCTACAAGAACGAAATTTGGTGAGCCAAGTGGGATTGGTGTACTGATCATTGCCTGAATGTATCATCAAGATTGGGTGAAAAAATGTTTTCTGAGATTTCCGGCCAATCGTAGTTTTTTGGAAGCTTGGCAACCCCTCTCCAGGAATGTGATTTTCGCCAGTCTCTGCTTAGGGCTACATCAACAGCAAACAAACCATAGAGATAGAACTTAAAACTGCTTTATTCTGTCAAGTTTCAAAGAGCTAGCACAAACCGTGTTTGATTTAGAGTTGCAAATACATGTATCCGTATAGGAGAAAACAGAGAGAAACCTAAAAAATGAAAACGGTTACTGCAAACGAACGGTTTAACATAGAAGAACGAAATTTGGTGAGCCAAGTGGGATTGGTGTACTGATCATTACCTGAATGGATCATCAAGATTGGGTGAAAAAATGTTTTCTGAGATTTCAGGCCAATCGTAGTTTTTTGGAAGCTTGGCAATCCTCTCCAGGAAAGTGATTTTCGCCAGTCTCTGCTTAGGGCCACATCAACAGCAAACAAACCATAGAGATAGAACATGAAACTGCTTTATTGTGTCAAGTTTCAAAGAGCTAGCACAAACCGTGTTTCAATTAGTGTTTCAAATACATATATTTGTATAACAGAAAACAGAGTGAAACCTAAAAATAAAAACGGTTACTGCAAAAGAACGGTTTAACCTAGAAGAACGAAATTTGGAGAGCCAAGTGGGATTGGTGTACTGATCATTGCCTGAATGTATCATCAAGATTGGGTGAAAAAATGTTTCCTGAGATTATATGCCAATCGTAGTTTTTTGGAAGCTTGGCAACCCCTCTCAAGGAAAGCCATTTTCGCCAAACTCTGCTTAGGGCTACATCAACAGCAAACAAACCATAGAGATAGAACTTGAAACTGCTTTATTCTGTCAAGTTTCAAGGAGCTAGCACAAACCGTGTTTGATTTAGAGTTCCAAATACATGTATCCGTATAGGAGAAAACAGAGTGAAACCTAAAAATGAAAACGGTTACTGCAAACGAACGGTTTAACCTTGAAGAACGAAATTTGGTGAGCCAAGTGAGATTGGTGTACTGATCATTACCTGAAAGTAAACCAAGATTGGGTGAAAAAATGTTTCCTGAGATTTCAGGCAAATCGTAGTTTTATGGAAGCTTGGCAACCCCTCTCCAGAAAAGTGATTTTCCCCAGTCTCTGCTTAGGGCTACGTCAACAGCAAACAAACCATAGAGATAGAACTTGAAACTGCTTTATTCGTTCAAGTTTCAAAGAGGTAGCACAAACCGTGTTTGATTTAGAGTTCCAAATACATGTATCCGTTTAGGAGAAAACAGAGAGAAACCTAAAAAATGAGAACCGTTACTGCAAACGAACGGTTTAACATAGAAGAACAAAATTTGGTGTGCCAAGTGGGATTGGTGTACTGGTCATTATCTGAAAGTATCATCAAGATTGGGGAAAAAATGTTTCCTGAGATTTCAGGCCAATCGTAGTTTTTTGGAAGCTTGGCAATCCTCTCCAGGAAAGTGATTTTTGCCAGTCTCTGCTTAGGGCCAAATCAACAGCAAACAAACCATAGAGATAGAACATGAAACTGCTTTATTGTGTCAAGTTTCAAAGAGCTAGAACAAACCGTGTTTCATTTAGAGTTCCAAATACATGTATCCGTATAGGAGAAAAAATAGTGAAATCTAAAAATGAAACGGTTACTGCAAACGAACGGTTTGACCTAGAAGAACGAAATTTGGTGAGCCAAGTGGGATTGGTGTACTGATCATTGCCTGAATGTATCATCAAGATTGGGTGAAAAAATGTTTTCTGAGATTTCCGGCCAATCGTAGTTTTTTGGAAGCTTGGCAACCCCTCTCCAGGAATGTGATTTTCGCCAGTCTCTGCTTAGGGCTACATCAACAGCAAACAAACCATAGAGACAGAACTTGAAACTGCTTTATTCTGTCAAGTTTCAAAGAGCTAGCACAAAACGTGTTTGATTTAGAGTTGCAAATACATGTATCCGTGTAGGAGAAAACAGAGTGAAACCTAAAAATGAAAACGGTTACTGCAAACGAATGGTTTAACCTAGAAGAACGAAATTTGGTGAGCCAAGTGGGATTGGTGTACTGATCATTGCCTGACAGTATCATCAAGATTGGTTGAAAAATATTTCCTGAGATTTCAGGCCAATCATAGTGTTTTAGAAGCTTAGCAACACCTCTACAGGAAAGTGATTTTCCCCATTCTCTTCTTAGGGCTACATCAACAGCAAACAAACCATAGAGATAGAACTTGAAACAGCTTTATTGTGTCACGTTTCAAAGAACTAGCACAAACCAAGTTTGATTTCGAGTTCCAAATACATGTATCCATATAGGAGAAAACAGAGTGAAACCTAAAAATGAAAACGGTTACTGCAAACGAACGGTTAAACCTAGAAGAACGAAATTTGATGAGCCAAGTGGGATTGGTGTACTGATCATTGCCTGAAAGTATCATCAAGATTGTGTGAAAAAATGTTTCCTGAGATTTCAGGCCAATCGTAGTTTTTGGGAGCTTGGCAACCCCTCTCCAGGAAAGTGATTTTCGCCACTCTCTGCTTAGGGTTACATCAAGAGCAAACAAACCATAGAGATAGAACTTGAAACTGCTTTATTCTGTCAAGTTTTAAAGAGCTAACACAAACCGTGTTTGATTGAGAGTTCCAAATACATGTATGCGTATAGGACAAAACAGAGTGAAACCTAAAAATGAAAACGGTTACTGCAAACGAACGGTTTAACCAAGAAAAACGAAATTTGGTGAGCCAAGTGGGATTGGTGTACTGATCATTGCCTGAAAGTATCATCAAGATTGGGTGAAAAAATGTTTCCTGAGATTTCAGGCCAATCGTAGTTTTTGGGAGCTTGGCAACCCCTCTCCAGGAATGTGATTTTCGCCACTCTCTGCTTAGGGTTACATCAAGAGCAAACATACCATAGAGATAGAACTTGAAACTGCTTTATTCTGTCAAGTTTTAAAGAGCTAGCACAAACCGTGTTTGATTTAGAGTTCCAAATACATGTATGCGTATAGGACAAAACAGAGTGAAACCTAAAAATGAAAATGGTTACTGCAAACGAACGGTTTAACCAAGAAAAACGAAATTTGGTGAGCCACGTGAGATTGGTGTACTGATCATTGCCTGAAAGTATCATCAAGATTGGGTGAAAAAATGTTTCCTGAGATTTCAGGCCAATCGTAGTTTTTTGGAAGCTTGGCAACCCCTCTCCAGGAAAGTGATTTTCGCCAGTCTCTGCTTAGGGCTACATCAACAGCAAACAAAGCATAGAGATGGAACTTGAAACTGCTTTATTGTGTCAAGTTTCAAAGAGCTAGCACAAACCGTGTTTGATTTAGAGTTCCAAATACATGTATCCGTATAGGAGGAAACACAGTGAAACCTAAAAATGAAAACGGTTACAGCAAATGAAAGGTTTAACCTAGAAGAACAAAATTTGGTGAGCCAAGTGGGATTGGCGTACTGATCATTCCCTGAAAGTATCATCAAGATTGGGTTAAAAAGTGTTTCCTGAGATTTCAGGCAACTCTTAGTTTTCTGGAAGCTTGGCAACCCCTTTCCATGAAAGGGATTCTCGCCAGTCTTTGCTTAGGGCTACATCAACAGCAAATGAACCATAGAGACAGAACCTGAAACTGCTTTATTGTGTCAAGATTCAAAGAGCTAGCACAAACCGTGTTAGATTTAGAGTTGCAAATACATGTATCCGTATAGGAGAAAACAGAGTGAAACCTAAAAATGAAAACGGTTACGGCAAACGAACGGTTTAACCTAGAAGAACGAAATTTGGTGAGCCAAGTGGGATTGGTGTACTGATCATTACCTGAAAGTATAATCAAGATTGGCTGAAAAAATGTTTGCTGAGATTTCAGGCCAATCGTAGTTTTTTGGAAGCTTGGCAACCCCTCTACAGGAAAGTGATTTTCGCCAGTCTCTGCTTAGGGGTACTTGAACAGCAAACAAACCATAGAGATAGAACTTGAAACTGCTTTATTGTGTCAAGTTTCAAAGAGCTAGCACAAACCGTGTTAGATTTAGAGTTGCAAATACATGTATCCGTATAGGAGAAAACAGAGTGAAACCAAAAATGAAAACGGTTACGGCAAACGAACGGTTTCACCTAGAAGAACGAAATTTGGTGAGCCAAGTGAGATTGGTGTACTGATCATTACCTGAAAGTATCATCAAGATTGGCTGAAAAAATGTTTGCTGAGATTTCAGGCCAATCGTAGTTTTTTGGAAGCTTGGCAACCCCTCTACAGGAAAGTGATTTTCGCCAGTCTCTGCTTAGGGCTACATCAACAGCAAAAAAACCATAGAGATAGAACTTGAAACTGCTTTATTGTGTCAAGTTTCAAAGAGCTAGCACCAACCGTGTTTGATTTAGAGTTGCAAATACATGTATCCATATAGTAGAAAACAGAGTGAAACCTAAAAATGAAAATGGTTACTGCAAACGAACGGTTTAACCTAGAAGAACGAAATTTGGTGAGCCAAGTGGGATTGGTGTACTGATCATTGCCTGAAAGCATCATCAAGATTTGGTGAAAAAATGTTTCCTGAGATTTCAGGCCAATCGTAGTTTTTTGGAAGCTTGGCAACCCCTCTCCAGGAAAGTGATTTTTGCCAGTCTCTGCTTTGGGCTACATCAACAGCAAACAAACCATGGAGATAGATCTTGAAACTGCTTTATTCTGTCAAGTTTCAAAGAGCTAGCACAAACCGAGTTTGATTTAGAGTTCCAAATACATGTATCCGTATAGGAGAAAACAGAGTGAAACCTAAAAATGAAAACGGTTACTGCAAATGAACGGTTTAACCTAGAACCGAAATTTGGTGAGCCAAGTGGGATTGGTGTACTGATCATTGCCTGAAAGTATCATCAAGATTGTGTGAAAAAATGTTTCCTGAGATTTCAGGCCAATCGTAGTTTTTGGGAGCTTGGCAACCCCTCTCCAGGAAAGTGATTTTCGCCACTCTCTGCTTAGGGTTACATCAAGAGCAAACAAACCATAGAGATAGAACTTGAAACTGCTTTATTGTGTCAAGTTTCAAAGAGCTAGCACAAACCGTGTTTGATTTAGAGTTCCAAATACATGTATCCGTATAGGAGAAAACAGAGTGAAACCTAAAAATGAAAACGGTTACTGCAAACGAACGGTTTAACCTAGAAGAACGAAATTTGGTGAGCCAAGTGGGATTGGTGTACTGATCATTGCCTGAAAGTATCATCAAGATTGGGTGAAAAAATGTTTCCTGAGATTTCAGGCCAATCGTAGTTTTTTGGAAGCTTGGCAACCCCTCTCCAGGAAAGTGATTTTCGCCAGTCTCTGCTTAGGGCTACATCAACAGCAAACAAACCATAGAGATAGAACTTGAAACTGCTTTATTGTGTCAAGTTTCAAAGAGCTAGCACAAACCGTGTTTGATTAGAGTTGCAAACACATGTATCCGTGTAGGAGAAAACAGAGTGAAACCTAAAAATGAAAACGGTTACTGCAAACGAATGGTTTAACCTAGAAGAACGAAATTTGGTGAGCCAAGTGGGATTGGTGTACTGATCATTGCCTGACAGTATCATCAAGATTGGTTGAAAAATATTTCCTGAGATTTCAGGCCAATCATAGTGTTTTAGAAGCTTAGCAACACCTCTACAGGAAAGTGATTTTCCCCAGTCTCTGCTTAGGGCTACATCAACAGCAAACAAACCATAGAGATAGAACTTGAAACAGCTTTATTGTGTCACGTTTCAAAGAACTAGGACAAACCAAGTTTGATTTCGAGTTCCAAATACATGTATCCATATAGGAGAAAACAGAGTGAAACCTAAAAATGAAAACGGTTACTGCAAACGAACGGTTTAACCTAGAAGAACGAAATTTGGTGAGCCAAGTGGGATTG